>NC_057795.1:250280911-250310924 GCF_018294505.1 Triticum aestivum
GAGGGGTCCGAAATCAACCCTATCTCTTGTTTCCCCACACATACGGACTCTAAAAATAGCCTATACTTATGTATTTCGAAATTACATGGGCCTGGCCCAATAATAAGGTGACGCAGCACCTAAAATAGCCTCGGGACGAAATTTATGAAGTGGCATCTTGTATATTTCGTCCAAGGCTTCATGCACCCATTATGGTGGCTTCAAAGTCCTGAAATCATCACTTGTAACTCCGTTATTGTTCCCCTTGCGCATGCCATCATCTCCATGCTTGTTCTTGCTCCAATGTTCATCCTTCTCCAAGCTAGGCCCTTCATTTGTAAGCAAAACAAATGTATCCAATTTAGGCAGCATCATATTCTCATGAACATTAGAATCATTACCAAGAAACGAAAGTACCTGGTAATTTAGTTGGCGTGCACGAGCTCTAGTAATTGGTCCAGTATGTATAGCAGCAGGGCCTGTGGGTGTAACAATTGTCTTGATGTCCTCATCAACCTCCATACTACCATTCGACTTTGGGTTCGAGAATTTGAGTGAGATTTCCGTGTCCTTTTGTGTTTCGGCTATTTAGGCGCGGTGCGACATCAACAACTACCGCTCATTTTCGTCGACTACTCATCTTTGCTACGGACGGTAACTTCGACGACATCTTTGTCATACCTTGCAATTGCATTGATAACCATCATATACCATCTTTTGCGTTGCTTACCCATCGAGACTAGCCATTGAGTATTGCCGGCAACGTGACTTGTGCACATTAGTAAGCATACCCCATATCATACATATCATCGTGGTGCATATCTCGGAATCAACTTGTGTGTCACAAAGTTGTCATCGCATACACAATTGCTATCTTGGTTCGTGAATTTTGCATAAGAAAAGTGATGAGGACATGACTACCTTGGATACGACCAAAAATATTGCATACATGCATATTTGTCAGGTGATTTCTAATGCAAACTATTCAATAATCTATTTATGTTACCCAGAACAAAAATACTTCACACACTTTTGTGTTTTGTCTAATTGCAGGTGTATGGGACATTTGTACAATCCACATATGAAGATAAGGGAAAAGGAGAAGTTTAGGTTGTGTTCAAAAAGTCCTCTCACATCACTTTTGGGCCAAGAGAAGATAGAGTCCAAGTCTCTCACGTTCTGGATTCAGATTCGGACTGCACAGACATACCTGACTCAAAACGCCAACAACTTTTTCATACGGACTCCGAATTGGGTGATTCTTTTTTTGTTGGAAACTAGATTTCATGCTCTTTCCAACCCAATTGGATTCACCTTCAAATTCGTCCGGAGCGTTGAGTTACGGACGAAACAATCTGACGTTGCAGCAGAATCCGAGTCAAACTACAAGCCCAAGTTGTTGCATCACCTCCACTTGGGTCCATGAGCCTTGTACGATCTAGGGTCAGTTTTAGGCTGCCTTGGGATGTCCTCCCACCCCCTTGGCCGCCACCCCTTGCTCCTATATAAGTAGATCCATCTAGTAGCTTTTTCCTGGGGATTTGTTTAGTTAAAAGTTAGCCATTGCAACTTCGTGTACTTCGTTTGTGTCCAACGACCAGACCAAGACCGCTTACGGATCCCCACCATTATCAATACCTCATATATATTTGCAATATTCAGATTGCTTTATCATATTCTTGCTCGTTCTTCGATTGCTTGCAGGAATAGACCTTCGTGGTCAGGCTGACTGTGCTTCCGGCATCGTCAGTAACCTCAGGAGATTGGTTTAGCGATTGCTAAGGCGCAACGTCGTGCACATTTGTAGTCGGATCGTCAAAGTCATCTCCACCAAATCGATAGTTATCATCTCATCAAAAGATCGGGACACCCTCGCCTCTATCAAAAAGAGCTCAAAAGAGAAAGAGCCACTCAAGCTTTTAAGCAAAGAGGAAAGATAAGCAAAGAGCTTATGAACAAGAAGCATAGCATCATACAACATTAAGATTGTCATATAAGATCATCTTGGATCATTGCACCGAAATACCATACATATAGCATACTTGGGATAGAGATCGTTGCATTTTTGCCTAGTAGGTTGTGCACAAGCTCTGTATCCGCCTATTGTGCAATCGTGCTAGCGTCTCTCTAGTATTGTGCAACAAGAGCATTTTCGTGGATTCCACATTTTGGCTCACTTTTGGTTTGCACAATCCCATTTATCTATTTGCGTGTGTGTTTCCGTGTACCACTACTTGCTTGGTCTACTTGTTACATTTGCGAATTTGCGAATCCTTTTCAACATTTTTGAGTCAAGCTAACAATTGCAATCAATTTTGTGCCACCATCCTAACCAAGCTCCACCAAAAGCTTTTACTTGTGTAGGTGTGAGAATCGACAAGGATTGGTACCAATAGTGCTATTTCATTGTCCACATTTGAGTGAACTTGATTCATCTTCAACTTAGGTCAAAGGTACATTGGTATTAGTTCTTCTCCTTCTACCACTCACAATTTTACTTGGTATGATGGATAGGCCAAGTTCTTCTACAAATCCACCTCTCATCGAGAACGGCGACGACATGTCATCATTCGTCACAAAGAGCCACCTCTTTGGTGCTCAAAGGGCGTTACACCAAGAGCAACAAGCTATGAGCGACCGCATCGACAACATCGCCACCGACTTGCGACTCTCCGAGCAACGTACAAGAGACTACTTCGACGACAAGTTCGACTCTCACAAGCAAGAAAATGATGCAAGAATGGACGAGATCCGCGCCTTGATGAGGAACCGACATCATTCCACTTCTTCCTCCTCAAGACGGAGCCGCTCGAGTCGACACCCCGATGACACCTTCTCCGGCTCAAGTACACCGTCTTCGGCCATTCTTCGACGAGCCGCGCGTCAAGACCGTCATGCACCTCGCAACCCGCTACATGACAAGCAGTCACAAGAGCAAGACGATGAGCAAGTCCCTCGCCATCAATCAAACCAAGTGGCTTTTGCTCAAGCTCAAGAACGGCAACGACTTCGGCGCCAAGAAGAAGAACGAGCGCGTCTACACCAAGAAGAACAAGACGCCGAGGCTCAACGTCTTCAACAACAACAACGAGAAGCGCAAGCGCTTGAGGCGCAACGTGCCCATCAAGAATCAAGTCGAGCCGTCGCCAACCGCAATCGCGAACGGCGCAATCAAGAGGAAGCTCTTCGAGAAGAAATCCAAGAGAGGAATTACCTACCGCGTGTGCAACGTCAAGCTCCACAAGCCCCTCCTCAAGCTCGTCAAGCTCCCCTTCAACCTCAAGTTCAACAAGAGCAAGTTGATCATGGACTTCCTCCGCGCCAAGAGCAACATGCGGATGACTACCCTCCACGCCAAGGACGTCATCATCACCATCGCCAACAACACAATGAAGAGCAACGCTATGGCAAGCTCAAGTTCACAATGCCCAAGTTCAAGGGAAGCAATGATCCGGAAGAGTACCTCTCATGGGCATTGAAGGTCGACAAAATCTTTCGTTTGCACAACTATGAGGAAGAGAAGAAGATCGCTATGGCATCACTTGAGTTCCAAGACTATGTGCTCATATGGTGGGAACAAGTCCTTGAACGCCGGGAAGCAAGAGGTGAACCTCCAATCACCACTTGGGCTCAAATGAAGGATGTCATGCGAGCACGTTTTGTGCCAACCTACTACAACCGCGATCTCTTCAAGAAGCTACAACTCCTCAAGCAAGGAACAAAGAGTGTTGAAGAATACTACAAGGAAATGGAGATTGCCATGATTCGAGCCAATGTCACGGAAGATGATGAGCAAACGATGGCACGATTCTTGAATGGACTCAATCATCCCATCAAGAAGATCGCCGACTTCCAACCCTACTCCAACCTCATTGAGCTCGTGCATCAAGCTACAAAGGCGGAACGTCAAGTGCAAGATGACTTCAAGTACGCCAAGTACTCCTACAAGACACACGGCTTCTCCAACAACCAAGCTTCAACAACTACTCCAACTTCGACATCAACCAAACCTTCTCCAAGCAACGGCGACAAGTCAAGTTACAAGAAAACTTCCACAAGTTCAAGTCGTCTTCCTCCTACTACGAGCAACCTCAAGCCGCGTGCTTCATCATCTACTCCAACCGATGAGACCATCAAGACAAGCTCCTTTAAGTGTTTCACTTGCGGCGGCCGAGGCCACAAGTCCTATGAATGCACCAACAAGCGCACCATGATCCTCAACGACGACGGCACCTACGACTCAATGAGTGAAGATGAAATGGAAGCCATTGAGCAAGTGGCCATGCACCGGCACGTGAACGAGGATGAAGATGATCAAGTCTTTTGTGATGAGGATTCGAGCCCCGCTCTCGTTGTCTCCAAGGTCTTGACACTTCAACATCAACAAGAAGAAGACCAACGATGCCACATCTTCCACACAAAGACCGGCATCGATGGACGATCCGTCAAGGTCATCATCGATGGAGGTAGTTGCCACAACTTGGCAAGCGAAGAACTATGCTCCAAGCTTCAATTGATCAAGAAGAAGCACCCGCACCCCTACAAGGTTCAATGGCTAAGTGACTCCGGCACTATACGAGTCGAGCATACGGTCCAAGTCTCTTTCAAAATAGGTTCTTATGAAGACACTTTGGAATGTGATGTGGTCCCAATGACCCTTTGCCACCTCCTTCTTGGTCGACCATGGCAATTCGACCGTGGTGTCATCCACAATGGGCGAACCAATCACTATAGCTTCAAGATGAAAGGGAAGGAGTATGTGCTACAACCTATGTCTCCTAGTCAAGTGATAGCCGACAAGCAAGCCACTCACCATGGAGAGAAGAGTGAGAAAGTCACCCACCCAAAAGTGAGTGAGAGCCACAAGCCAAATATGAGCGCCTCTGCGCCTAGAGAGAAAAACCTCATCCTATTCGCCACCAAAAGTGAGATAAGAGAAGTGTGTGAGAACCCATCGAGTGTGATGCACTTTGTCCTTGTGTGCAAGGATGGAGAACCAAAAACTAACACTTCTCACGAGCTACCTTTAGTGTTTCAATCTATTTTGCAGGAACTCCAAGATGTTCTCCCCGATGAGCTACCTCCGGGTCTACCTCCTCTATGAGGCATTGAGCATCGAATCGACCTCATCCCCGGAGCGCCACTTCCAAACAAAGCTCCATACCGAGTCAATCCCAAAGAAACCAAGGAGATTCAACGGCAAGTACAACAACTCATCGACAACGGTCATGTACGTGAAAGCTTAAGCCCTTGTGCCGTTCCCGTTATACTTGTGCCTAAGCCCGATGGAAGTTTCCGCTTGTGTTCCGATTGTAGACCTATAAATGCTATTACCGTTCGCTATAGGCATCCCATTCCTCGCTTAGATGATATGCTTGATGAACTTAGTGGAGCCAACTTTTTCTCAAAAATAGATCTTAAAAGTGGCTATTATCAAATTCGCATTCAAGAAGGTGACGAATGGAAAACTGCTTTTAAAACCAAATTTGGCTTATATGAGTGGTTAGTTATGCCTATGGGTTTATCGGAAGCTCCCGGTACCTTCGTGCGTCTTATGCATCATGTGCTTAGACCTTACATTGGAGTATTTGTTGTGGTTTACTTTGATGACATTCTTGTGTTTAGCAAAACAATGAAAGACCATATTAATCATGTTAAATCTGTTTTGCAAACCCTTCGTGATGAGGACATCAATACAATTGTTACACCCATAGCCCCTGCTGCTATAAATACTGGACCAATTACTAGAGCTCGCGCACGCCAACTAAATTACCAGGTACTTTCGTTTCTTGGTAATGATTCTAATGTTCATGAGAATATGATGCTGCCTAAATTGGATACATTTGTTTTTCTTACAAATGAAGGGCCTATGATGAGGACATCAATACAATTGTTACACCCACAGCCCCTGCTGCTATACATACTGGACCAATTACTAGAGCTCGTGCACGCCAACTAAATTACCAGGTACTTTCGTTTCTTGGTAATGATTTTAATGTTCATGAGAATATGATGCTGCCTAAATTGGATACATTTGTTTTGCTTACAAATGAAGGGCCTAGCTTGGAGAAGGATGAACATTGGAGCAAGAACAAGCATGGAAATGATGGCATGCGCAAGGGGAACAAGAACGGAGTTACAAGTGATGATTTCAGGACTTTGAAGCCACCATAATGGGTGCATGAAGCCTTGGACGAAATATACAAGATGCCACTTCATAAATTTCGTCCCGAGGCTATTTTAGGTGATGCGTCACCTTATTATTGGGCCAGTGATGAGGACATGACTACCTTGGATATGACCAAAAATATTGCATATATGCATATTTGTCAGGTGATTTCTAGTGTAAACTATTCAATAATCTATTTATGTTATCCAGAAGAAAAATACTTCACACATTTTTGTGTTTTGTCTAATTGCAGGTGTATGGAACATTTGTACAATCCACATATGAAGATAAGGAAGAAAGAGATGTTTATTTGCTGTCCAAAAAGTTCTCTCGCGTCACTTTTGGCCCAAGAGAAGATAGAGTCCAAGTCTCTCACGTTCTGGATTCAGATTCGGACTGCACAGACACACCTAACTCAAAACGCACACAAGTTTTTCATACGGACTCCGAATTGGGTGATTCTTTTTTTGTTGGAAACTAGATTTCGTGCACTTTCCAACCCAATTGGAATCACCTTCAAATTCGTCCGGAGCGTTGAGTTGTGGACGAAACAATCTGATGCTGCAGCAGAATCCGAGTCAAACTACAAGTCCAAAGGTGTTACATCACCTCCACTTGGGCCCATTGGCCTTGTACAACCTAGATTTAGTTTTAGGCTGCCTTGGGACGTCCTCCCACCTCCTTGGCCGCCACCCCTTGCTCCTATATAAGTAGATCCATCTAGTAGCTTTTCCTTGGGATTTGTTTAGTTAAAAGTTAGCCAACGCAACTTCGTGTACTTCGTTTGTGTCCAACGACCAGACCAAGACCGCTTACGGATCCCCACCATTATCAATACCTCATATATATTTGCAATATTCAGATTGCTTTATCATATTCTTGCTCGTTCTTCGATTGCTTGCAGGAATAGACCTTCGTGGTCAGGCTGACCGTGCTTCCGGCATCGTCAGTAACCTCAGAAGATTGGTTTAGCGATTGCTAAGGCGCAACGTCGTGCACGTTTGTAGTCGGATCGTCAAAGTCGTCTCCACCAAATCGATAGTTATCATCTCATCGAAAGATCGGGACACCCCCGCCTCTATCAAGTGGTATCAGTTTTCAGGTTGCTCGGTGAGAATTTCCAGTTTTTCTTAGATTAGATTTATTTTCTTACCTATTGTCCAAGAAAAAGCCACAAAAAAAGTTAGATCTGTTCATCCTTTATCCAAGCCAGTCTGAGCCTTTGCAATTTTCTATTCATTGTTTGCATTATTGAATTATCGGTTGCATCGCCGTGTCGAGTTGCTGGTCTTAGTGTCTAGTTCCTTTAGAGTTTCGAGTTCTGTTCACATTAGTCACGCAGCCGCTGCATCATTATCCCATCCGCTGTCCACCATCCAATCCACCAATTTCCACCACGTGCTACGCACTGTTTATTGTCATAATCATAGTTGAGGTCACTCACATCTTCGCCTGATCGAATCTGCATCTTATCTAGTTTGTCTTGGAAAGAGGGAGAAAAAGAAGATAAAGAAAAAAAAAGTGAGAAAAAAGGAAAGAAAAAAAAAGAAAAAGAGGGAGAAGAAAAAGAAAAAAAAAGCGTGAGAAAAAAAAGAGAGAAAAAAAAATTGGATCTATCTAGAATCAATCTCGTACCTGAATTCGGATTGGAATCTGTTTTGTGCACTGTTCAGTAAAACAGCTTGGCTATTGTTTCACATCATTATCTTTACTGCCGTTTTGATCTTCACTTATATCTTGCTGTCCAGAGCTACTTTGTATCCTTCATTGATGCTGGTTGTGCTACGACGTGACCTCATTAGTGTTCTAGGCTCGCGTCTCTAGTTCGGTCTAGCCTAGGACCAGCACAGTACCGTCGTTGAGCGTTTATTCAACATTGCATCTTTGAATTGATTATTGCTAATCTTTTGCTACCATATATAGCCAACCCAGCTCCACATATTTCTACACCGTGTATACGTACGCTCCCCTGGCAATCGCTTTACTCAATATTCGGAGTTACTTGACACCGCTGGTTGCCGATCACCGCCTGCTGCATGGTAAGAACTTGTAAGACATTGATATTTGCTTTACTGTGAGCGTTTTACCACCACATCCTAGTCGTTATAGGAACATTATTTTTGGGTTTTGTTTCTTGTTCTACTAATCATGACAGGATCCAGAGTCAATTCATGGGCTTTGTCGATCGCGGGAGACGTGCCACCACCTTTGCAAATACCACAACCGTCACGAGAGGTGCACAAACATCCAAATGCACATGATCAGGTTAATGTATCTATACCACCATTTAATGGCCGTTTTAAACCTGCTTTATATATTGAATGGGAGTTCGACATAAAAAATATATTTGCTTCCCATAATTTCGATGAACATAAAAAGGTTAAGGTTGCGGTTGGTTCTTTCACTGGTTATGCTTTGGTTTGGTGGAGTGAATATTGTCGGTTACACCCTGATTATATACCCACTACTTGGGATGATTTGAAACTTGCCATGCGACATACTTTCGTCCCTGCTTATTATACTCGTGACATGATTAAGAAGTTGCAACACTTAAAACAAGGTAGTGAAACTGTAACAAAATATTATGATGATTTACAAACTACATTGTTGCATTCCTCTTTAGAAGAAAGTGAAGATGATTTTATGGATAGATTTTGGGGAGGATTAAACCGTGATATTCAAGAGATACTAATTCATGAAGAGTGTTATCCTATGGACCATTTGTTTCATCTTGCTTGCAAAGCTGAACAGGAAATAAAACGACGTGTTGGCCACGAGGAGAACAAGCGCACGGTGCACATTCCAAGAGTTGATATGATTGTTCCTTCAACTACTAGGCATACTATGACAACCACATCTGTTGTTGTCAGGACTACATCACCTCCACCATGTGACACATCGCCCCCGAGAGTGGCTGCATCATCTGAGTTGATCATAAGAGGTAATGACAAAGGTACTGATCTTCCATCTCTACATGAGAATGATGAATGCCTTGTCAATTTGAATGCACCATCTGATGAGCTACCCACTACTTTGATCACACCACCTATTTTAGAGGACTACGTTGATAATTTGACTTTGCCATGTGATCAAACAACTGAAATACCAACAATTTTGAGTGCACCCATTGAATTAACTATTGATGCAAAAGAACCAATGTTTAATCATTTTGATATGACCTCTAATCTTGGTGATGATTCTGTGTTGAATGACTTATTGCATGTTTGCTTATTTAAGCATGTTGTAGCATGTAAATTTGATGCAAGTAAGGTTTATTCACCAATGTTGGGATGGTTTAATGGTGAACATTGTCAATCTTTTGAAATGAATAAGAGCTTCACTTATATGTGCAAACTGAGTTGCAATATTTTCATGCCTTCTACTTCTTGTGCTAATTTTTTGGCTTTAGATTTTATGAACTATGCAAGTTACTCATCTATTCATGTGTCATATATGCAAAAATCAAGGGAAGTAAAAATGGATGACATATACATATACAACATGTACACCTTGTCTCTTTTGGTAGCCACATTTCAGATTAAGCAACGCCGAGGACGGCTTTATTTTCAAGAAGGGGAGGATGATGAGGACATGACTACCTTGGATATGACCAAAAATATTGCATATATGCATATTTGTCAGGTGATTTCTAGTGCAAACTATTCAATAATCTATTTATGTTATCCAGAACAAAAATACTTCACACACTTTTGTGTTTTGTCTAATTGCAGGTGTATGGGACATTTGTACAATCCACATATGAAGATAAGGAAGAAAGAGATGTTTATTTGCTGTCCAAAAAGTTCTCTCACGTCACTTTTGGCCCAAGAGAAGATAGAGTCCAAGTCTCTCACGTTTTGGATTCAGATTCGGACTGCACAGACACACCTGACTCAAAACGCACACAAGTTTTTCATACGGACTCCAAATTGGGTGATTCTTTTTTTGTTGGAAACTAGATTTCGTGCACTTTCCAACCCAATTGGAATCACCTTCAAATTCGTCCGGAGCGTTGAGTTGTGGACGAAACAATCTGATGCTGCAGCAGAATCCGAGTTAAACTACAAGTCCAAAGGTGTTACATCACCTCCACTTGGGCCCATTGGCCTTGTATGACCTAGATTTAGTTTTAGGCTGCCTTGGGACGTCCTCCCACCTCCTTGGCCGCCACCCCTTGCTCCTATATAAGTAGATCCATCTAGTAGCTTTTCCTTGGGATTTGTTTAGTTAAAAGTTAGCCATTGCAACTTCGTGTACTTCGTTTGTGTCCAACGACCAGACCAAGACCGCTTACGGATCCCCACCATTATCAATACTTCATATATATTCGCAATATTCAGATTGCTTTATCATATTCTTGCTCGTTCTTCGATTGCTTGCAGGAATAGACCTTCGTGGTCAGGTTGATCGTGCTCCAGCGTGGTCAATAACCTCTCGGAGTTGGTTTAGCGATTGCTAAGGCGCAACGTCGTGCACGTTTGTAGTCAGATCGTCAAAGTCGTCTCCACCAAATCGATAGTTATCATCTCATCGAAAGATCGGGACACCCCCGCCTCTATCAAGTGGTATCAGAGCCAGGTTATATAATCAGGGTGTAACCGACAATATTCACTCCACCAAACCAAAGCATAACCAGTGAAAGAACCAACCGCAACCTTAACCTTTTTATGTTCATCGAAATTATGGGAAGCAAATATATTTTTTATGTCGAACTCCCATTCAATATATAAAGCAGGTTTAAAACGGCCATTAAATGGTGGTATAGATACATTAACCTGATCATGTGCATTTGGATGTTTGTGCACCTCTCGTGACGGTTGTGGTATTTGCAAAGGTGGTGGCACGTCTCCCGCGATCGACAAAGCCCATGAATTGACTCTGGATCCTGTCATGATTAGTAGAACAAGAAACAAAACCCAAAAATAATGTTCCTATAACTACTAGGATGTGGTGGTAAAACGCTCACAGTAAAGCAAATATCAATGTCTTACAAGTTCTTACCATGCAGCAGGCGGTGATCGGCAACCAGCGGTGTCAAGTAACTCCGAATATTGAGTAAAGCGATTGCCAGGGGAGCGTACATATACACGGTGTAGAAATATGTGGAGCTGGGTTGGCTATATATGGTAGCAAAAGATTAGCAATAATCAATTCAAAGAAGCAATGTTGAATAAACGCTCAACGACGGTACTGTGCTGGTCCTAGGCTAGACCGAACTAGAGACGCGAGCCTAGAACACTAATGAGGTCACGGTGTAGCACAACTAGCATCAATGAAGGATACTAAGTAGCTCTTGACAGCAAGATATAAGTGAAGATCACAACAGCAGTGAAGATAATGAGGTGAAACAACAGCCAAGCAAGATATATCAACAACTTTGTCTCCAACTTTCCTCTGAAAAAGTTTGTGCCGATTTTTTTGTTTTTTTTTCTTCTCTCTTTTTTTTCTCACACTTTTTTTTCTTTCTCTCCTTTTTTTTCTCTGACTTTTTTTTCCTTTTTTTTCTCTCGTTTTTTTCTCTCTTTTTTTCTCCCTCTTCCCAAAACAAACTAGATAAGATGCAGATTGGATCAAGTGAAGATGTGAACGATCTCAACTATTATTATGACAATGAATGGTGGGTAGCACGTGGTGGAAATTGATGGATGGGTGGTGGACAGCGGAAGAGATAATGATGCAGTGGTGGCGTGACTAATGTGAACAGAACTCGAAACTCTAAACGAACTAGACACTAAGACCAGCAACTCGACAGGACGATGCAATCGATAATTCAACTATGCAATCAATGAAAAGAAAATTGCAAAGGCTCAGACTGGCTTGGACCAAGGATGAATAGATCTAACTCTTTTTTGTGGCTTTTTCTTGGACAATAGGTAAGAAAGTAAATCTAATCTAGGAAAACTGGAAATTCTCACCGAGCAACCTGAAAACTGATACCACTTGATAGAGGCGGGGGTGTCCCGATCTTTCGATGAGATGATAACTATCGATTTGGTGGAGACGACTTTGACGATCCGACTACAAACGTGCACGACGTTGCGCCTTAGCAATCGCTAAACCAACTCCGAGAGGTTATTGACCACGCTGGAGCACGATCAACCTGACCACGAAGGTCTATTCCTGCAAGCAATCGAAGAACGAGCAAGAATATGATAAAGCAATCTGAATATTGCGAATATATATGAAGTATTGATAATGGTGGGGATCCGGAAGCGGTCTTGGTCTGGTCGTTGGACACAAACGAAGTACACGAAGTTGCAATGGCTAACTTTTAACTAAACAAATCCCAAAGTCTAAACGATGCCCTAAGGGCTGTATATATGGAGGAAGAGGGGGGAATTTCGTGGCCCTTGGTGGAGGGGTCCGAAATCAACCCTATCTCTTGTTTCCCCACACATACGGACTCTAAAAATAGCCTATACTTATGTATTTCGAAATTACATGGGCCTGGCCCAATAATAAGGTGACGCAGCACCTAAAATAGCCTCGGGACGAAATTTATGAAGTGGCATCTTGAATATTTCGTCCAAGGCTTCATGCACCCATTATGGTGGCTTCAAAGTCCTGAAATCATCACTTGTAACTCCGTTCTTGTTCCCCTTGCGCATGCCATCATCTCCATGCTTGTTCTTGCTCCAATGTTCATCCTTCTCCAAGCTAGGCCCTTCATTTGTAAGCAAAACAAATGTATCCAATTTAGGCAGCATCATATTCTCATGAACATTAGAATCATTACCAAGAAACGAAAGTACCTGGTAATTTAGTTGGCGTGCACGAGCTCTAGTAATTGGTCCAGTATGTATAGCAGCAGGGGCTGTGGGTGTAACAATTGTATTGATGTCCTCATCAGTAAATGTTCCAAATGTTCTTCCAAAGATCTGCTATAAATCAATATGTCATCAAAGTAAACTACCACAAATCGTCCAATGAAAGCACGTAAAACTTCGTTCATTAATCTCATGAAAGTACTAGGTGCATTAGTTAACCCAAAAGGCATGACTAACCACTCATATAATCCAAACTTAGTTTTAAATGCTGTTTTCCATTCATCTCCCAATTTCATACGAATTTGATGGTAGCCACTACGCAAATCAACTTTGGAGAATATTGTAGAGCCACTCAATTCATCAAGCATATCATCTAGCCTAGGAATAGGATGACGATAACGAATAGTAATATTATTAATGCCTCTACAATCAACACACATACGTGATGTACCATCCTTTTTCGGCACTAGAATAATAGGAACAGCACAAGGACTAAGGGATTCGCGTATATAACCTTTGTCGAGAAGCTCTTGTACTTGACGCATAATCTCCTTCGTCTCCTCTGGATTGGTACGGTATGTTGATAGAGGCGGGGGTGTCCCGATCTTTCGATGAGATGATAACTATCGATTTGGTGAAGATGACTTTGACGATCCGACTACAAACGTGCACGACGTTGCGCCTTAGCAATCGCTAAACCAACTCCGAAAGGTTATTGACCACGCTGGAGCACAATCAACCTGACCACGAAGATCTATTCCTGCAAGCAATCGAAGAACAAGCAAGAATATGATAAAAGCAATCTGAATATTGCGAGTATATATGAAGTATTGATAAGGGTGGGGATCCGTAAGCGGTCTTGGTCTGGTCGTTGGACACAAACGAAGTACACGAAGTTGCAATGGCTAACTTTTAACTAAACAAATCCCAAGGAAAAGCTACTAGATGGATCTACTTATATAGGAGCAAGGGGTGGCGGCCAAGGAGGTGGGAGGACGTCCCAAGGCAGCCTAAAACTAAATCTAGGTCGTACAAGGCCAATGGGCCCAAGTGGAGGTGATGTAACACCTTTGGACTTGTAGTTTGACTCGGATTCTGCTGCAGCATCAGATTGTTTCGTCCACAACTCAACGCTCCGGACGAATTTGAAGGTGATTCCAATTGGGTTGGAAAGTGCACGAAATCTAGTTTCCAACAAAAAAAAGAATCACCCAATTCGGAGTCCGTATGAAAAACTTGTGTGCGTTTTGAGTTAGGTGTGTCTGTGCAGTCCGAATCTGAATCCAGAACGTGAGAGACTTGGACTCTATCTTCTCTTGGGCCAAAAGTGACACGAGAGAACTTTTTGGACAGCAAATAAACATCTCTTTCTTCCTTATCTTCATATGTGGATTGTACAAATGTTCCATACACCTGCAATTAGACAAAACACAAAAATGTGTGAAGTATTTTTGTTCTGGATAACATAAATAGATTATTGAATAGTTTACACTAGAAATCACCTGACAAATATGCATATATGCAATATTTTTGGTCATATCCAAGGTAGTCATGTCCTCATCAGCCAGGCCCATGTAATTTCGAAATACATAAGTATAGGTTATTTTTAGAGTCCGTATGTGTGGGGAAACAAGAGATAGGGTTGATTTCGGACCCCTCCACCAAGGGCCACGAAATTCCCCCCTCTTCCTCCATATATACAGCCCTTAGGGCATCGTTTAGACTTTGGGATTTGTTTAGTTAAAAGTTAGCCATTGCAACTTCGTGTACTTCGTTTGTGTCCAACGACCAGACCAAGACCGCTTACGGATCCCCACCATTATCAATACCTCATATATATTTGCAATATTCAGATTGCTTTATCATATTCTTGCTCGTTCTTCGATTGCTTGCAGGAATAGACCTTCGTGGTCAGGCTGACCGTGCTTCCGGCATCGTCAGTAACCTCAGGAGATTGGTTTAGCGATTGCTAAGGCGCAACGTTGTGCACGTTTGTAGTCGGATCGTCAAAGTCGTCTCCACCAAATCGATAGTCATCATCTCATCGAAAGATCGGGACACCCTCGCCTCTATCAGCCTAGCTTGGAGAAGGATGAACATTGGATTAAGAACAAGCATGGAGATGATGGCATGCGCAAGGGGAACAAGAACGGAGTTACAAGTGATGATTTCAGGACTTTGAAGCCACCATAATGGGTGCATGAAGCCTTGGACGAAATATACAAGATGCCACTTCATAAATTTCGTCCCGAGGCTATTATACGTGCTGCGTCACCTTATTATTGGGCCAGGCCCATGTAATTTCGAAATACATAAGTATAGGCTATGTTTAGAGTCCGTATGTGTGGGGAAACAAGAGATAGGGTTGATTTCGGACCCCTCCACCAAGGGTCACGAAATTCCCCCCTCTTCCTCCATATATACAGCCCTTAGGGCATCGTTTAGATTTTGGGTTTTGTTTAGATTAAAAGTTCGCCATAGCTGCAACTTCGCGTACTTCATTTGTGTTCAACGACCAGACAAAGGCGTCACAGAACCACACCTTGATCAATAAAGCTTTCATCTTATATTCGCAATATCCAGATTGCAATCTCAGTTTCTTGCTTGTTCTTCATTTGCTCGCAGAAAATAGACCCTCGTGGTCAGGTTGATCGTGCTCCGGCGTGGTCAATAACCTCTCGGAGTTGGTTTAGCGATTGCTAAGGCGCGACGTCCTCGCACGTTCGTAGTCGGATCGTCAAAGTCGACTGCCACCAAAGCGATATCCATCATCTCATCGAAAGACGGGACACCTTTGCCTCTATCAAGTGGTATCAGATTTCCAGGTTGCTCGGTGAGATTTTACAGTTTTTCGTAGTTTAGATCGAGTCTGTTCTTCATACCTACAGTCCACGAAAAAGCCACAAAAGAAATTAGGGTTAGTTCATCATATCTGAACCAATCTGAGCCTTTGCATAATCTTTTTTAGGGTTTTGCTTTGTTGAATTTGCGGTTGCATCGTCGTGTCTAGTTGCTGGTCTTAGAGTCTAGTCTTTTAGAGTTTCGAGTTCTGGTCATAAGTTGTCACGCCGCCGCTGCACCATCATCATCGCCCCTGCCATCTACCACCGCCGCTTATCCGCCACCGCTTCGAATCTGTATCCATATACCACCACCGCTGTCATATACCACCACCGCTGCCATCTACTACCATATATCCACCACCAATCCGAGTTCTTGTCATATTAGGTTTGTTTTCGAGATCCATCTAGATTCCGATTCGTGTTTCCTTGTCGGAGTAGGTTTCGGAAAAAAAAAACAAAAAAAAGAGTCCGGAAACCACCCTCCGTTTAGGCCCAAAATTTTTCGAAAACGCATTTTTCGAAAAAATTTCTGGCTATCCTATTTTTAGGTGTTTCTGAGTGTTTTGAGATAGGTGCCATTATAGGAAGTTTTTTTGACCCGTTTCCAGTTTTTGGGTCCGGGCAGTCGAAAAAAAAATTGGTCGAAAAAATTTCATGCCCATCCTGTCAGTTTGACCTAGGAAGAGTTTTGAGACACTCGCCATTATAGTGATTTTTCGCAAAAAAAAAGCAGTGCAAAAAAATAAACAGCGCAAAAAAAAGAGCGAAAAAAAATCCAGAGTGTGCTTTTCCCTTGTTTACGTGCCGCGCCGTGATTTTGTTGGTGTTCTAGGTTCGCGTCTCTAGCACAGTCTAGCCTAGGACCAGCACAGTACCGTCGTTGAGCGTTTATTCAACTTTGCATCTCTGAATTGATTATTGCTGACCCTTTTTGCTACCATATAATAAGCCTTCCCAGCTCCACATACATCTACGTCGTGCGTTTGACTCTCCCTGGTAATCGCTCTATCCAAGCTTTGAGAGTTTTTGACTACAACGGTTGCCGATCACCGCCTGCTGCTGGGTAAGAACTGGTAAGAATTTGAGATTTGCTTGACGGATTTGTGACACCCACCACCACCTCTTGTTAGTAGTCTGTAGGATCATATTCTTGTGTGTTTCTATTGCTGCTAACCATGCCAGGATCACAAGCCGACGAGACTGACTAGGAGAACATGACGAATAAGGATTTGCATGATAAATTTCAGCAAATGATGAGTGGACAGGTGCAAGATGTGCTAAACAGATTTGAAGAGGCCATGGAGAAGATAGATGGCATGGAGAAGACGTTCGAAACAAAGCTCGATAACAAGTTTAATGAATTGCTCGCGCGTCTTCCACCACAACCACCCGCTGCACCTAACGCACCTCTTCAACAACAACAACAACAACGACTACCTCCACGTCACGAAACAGATCTCCGTCGAGCGAGCCGTGTTCCTCTTGCGTTTGGCCAAACTGTTGGTGCTGCTGTTGATACTTCTGTGGCTCCTGCTGCTGATGCGGAGGAGGATGATTATGTGGGAGATTACGAGGATGAGGTTGCTCAAAATCAGAACTACGTGCAACCACCTGCACCACAACCACCAGGTCGCCCACACGCAAATAATCACAATGGTAGGGCTTTCCCTCAGGTACGAGATCATGACCATCTTCCTAAACTAAAATTGAATATTCCACCTTTCGAGGGTAGATATGTTCCTAATATATATCTTACTTGGGAGTTAGAAACTGAACAACGATTTACATGTTTACAATATCCCGAGGAGAGACGGGTTGCCGCTGCTGTTTCTGCTTTCACTAGTTTTGCATGTGTATGGTGGTCTGAACATTGTAGATTATATCCTATTCCAACTACTTGGGCTGCTTTCAAAACTGCTATGCGTACTCGTTGGGTTCCACCATATTATCAACGTGAATTGCTTCAGAAATTACAGCGCTTAAGACAAGGAAAAAATTATGTAGAGGAATATTATCAGGAATTACAAATTGGCATGATTAGATGTGGTATTGTTGAGGAGAATGAAGCTATGCTTGCACGTTTTCTGGGTGGATTAAATAGAGAGATTCAGACCATTCTAGACTATAAGGAGCATACTAATATCACTCGTTTATTCCATCTTGCTTGTAAAGCTGAACGTGAAGTGCAGGATCGACAAGCATTGGCGCGAACTAACTTTTCTGCAGGCCGACCTTCATCATGGACACCGCGTGCATCTTCTACTTCAACTGCACCAGCACCTCAATCAGGTGTCTCCTCCAGTCGTGATACAAGAAAACAGGCACAGCCACCATTATCTGCCAAGAGCGCACCTGCTGGGCCTGCACAGAGTTCTGCTTCTTCCATGGCATCAACAGGGCACACAAGTGATATTATTTGTTGTCGTTGTAAGGGAGGAGGTCATTATGCGAGAGAATGCAAATCTCCGCGTGTGATGATTGCTACTGCGGATGGTGGATATGAGTCCGCTAGTGACTATGATGAGGAGACTTTGGCTCTTATTACACGTGAAGAACATGGTGGAGATGATTCTGATCATGAGACGCAATACATGGCTCCTGAAGACGCTGACAGGTCTGAATGTTTAGTTGCTCAACGTGTTTTGAGTGTGCAGGTCACACAAGCTGAGCAAAATCAGAGGCACAATTTGATGAGGACATCAATACCATTGTTACACCCACAGCCCCTACTGCTACATATACGGGACCAATTACTAGAGCTCGCGCACGCCAATTAAATTATCAGGTACTTTCATGATGAGGACATTAATACAATTGTTACACCCACAGCCCCTGCTGCTATACATACTGGACCAATTACTAGAGCTCGTGCACGCCAACTAAATTACCAGGTACTTTTGTTTCTTGGTAATGATTCTAATGTTCATCAGAATATGATGCTGCATAAATTGGATACATTTGTTTTGCTTACAAATGAAGGGCCTAGCTTGGAGAAGGATGAACATTGGAACAAGAACGGAGTTACAAGTGATGATTTCAGGACTTTGAAGCCACCATAATGTGTGCATGAAGCCTTGGACGAAATATACAAGATGCCACTTCATAAATTTCGTCCCGAGGCTATTTTAGGTGCTGCGTCACCTTTTTATTGGGCCAGGCCCATGTAATTTCGAAATACATAAGTATAGGCTATTTTTAGAGTCCGTATGTCTGGGGAAACAAGAGATAGGGTTGATTTCGGACCCCTCCACCAAGGGCCACGAAATTCCCCCTCTCTTCGTCCATATATACAGCCCTTAGGGCACCGTTTAGACTTTGGGTTTTGTTTAGATTAAAAGTTCGCCATAGCTGCAACTTCGCATACTTCGTTTGTGTTCAACGACCAGACAAAGGCGTCACAGAACCCCACCTTAATCAATAAAGCTTTCATTTTATATTCCCAATATCCAGATTAGAATCTTAGTTTCTTGCTTGTTCTTCGTTTGCTCGCAGGAAACAGACCCTCGTGGTCAGGTTGATCGTGCTCCGGCGTGGTCAATAACCTCTTCGTCTCCTCATCATAGTCACTAGCGGACTCATATCCACCATCCGCGGTAGCAATCATCACACGCGGAGATTTGCATTCTCTCGCATAATGACCTCCTCCCTTACAACGACGACAAATAATATCACTTGTGTACCCTCTTGATGCCATGGAAGAAGAAGAACGTTGTGCAGGCCCCGCAGGTGCGCTCTTGGCAGATAATGGTGGTTGTGCCTGTTCTTGTATCATGGCTGGAGGTGGCACCGGATGGAGGTGCTGGTGCAGTTGAAGTAGAAGATGTACGTGGTGTCCATGATGAAGGTCGGCCTGCAGAAAAGTTAGTTCGCCCCAATGCTTGTCGATCCTGCACTTCACGTTCAGCTTTACAAGCAAGATGGAATAAACGAGTGATATTAGTATGCTCCTTATAGTCTAGAATGGTCTGAATCTCTCTATTTAATCCACCCAGAAAACGTGCAAGCATAGCTTCATTCTCCTCAACAATACCACATCTAATCATGCCAGTTTGTAATTCCTGATAATATTCTTCTACAGAATTTTTCCCTTGTCTTAAACGCTGCAATTTTTGAAGCAATTCACGTTGATAATATGGTGGAACCCAACGCGTACGCATAGCAGTTTTCAAAGCAGCCCAAGTAGTTGGAATAGGATATAATCTTCAATGTTCAGACCACCATACACATGCAAAACTAGTGAAAGCACAAACAGCAGCAGCAACTCGTCTCTCCTCAGGATATTGTAAACATGTAAATCGTTGTTCAGTTTCTAACTCCCAAGTAAGATATATATCAGGAACATATCTACCCTCAAATGGTGGAATATTCAATTTTAGTTTAGGAATATGGACATCATCTCGTACCTGAGCTGGTGGTGCAGGCCTACCATTACGAATATATACCTGAGGTCGACCTGCTGGTGGTGGTACAGGTGGCTGCACGTAGTGCTGATTTTGATCAACCTCATCCTCATAATCTCCCACATAATCATCCTCCTCCGCATCAGCAGCAGGAGCCACAGAACTATCAACAGCAGCACCAACAATTTGGCCAAACGCAAGAGGAACACGGCTTGCTCGGCGGAGGTCTGTTTCGCGACGTGGAGGTAGTCGTTGTTGTTGTTGTTGTTGGAGAGGTGCGTTAGGTGCAGCGGGTGGTGGTGGTGGAAGACGCGCGAGCAATTCATTAAACTTGTTATCGAGCTTTGTTTCGAACGTCTTCTCAAGGCCAGTGATCTTCTCCATGGCCTCTTCAAAATTGTTCAGCACATCTTGCACCTGTTCAGTCATCATTTGTTGAAACTTATCATGAAGCTCCTTGTTCGATAAATTCTCCCAGTCAATCTCGTCGGCTTGTGATCCTAGCATGGTTAGCAGCAATAGAAACACACAAGGATATGATCCTACAGACTACGAACAAGTGGTGGTGGTGGGTGTCACAAATCCGTCAAGCAAAACTCAAATTCTTACCAGTTCTTACCCAGCAACAGGCGGTGATCGGCAACCGTTGTAGTCAAAACTCTTAAAGCTTGGATAGAGCGATTACCAGGGAGAGTCAAACGCACGATGTAGATGTATGTGGAGATGGGAAGGCTTATAATATGGTAGCAAAAAGGGTCAGCAATAATCAATTCAGAGATGCAAAGTTGAATAAACGCTCAACGACGGTACTATGCTGGTCCTAGGCTAGACTGTGCTAGAGACGCGAGCCTAGAACACCAACAAAATCACGGCGCGGCACGTAAATAAGGGAGGAGCACCTCTGAATTTTTTTTCGCTTTTTTTTTGCACTTCTTTTTTCTCTTTTTTTTTGCTCCGCAACAATTTTTTTTCGAAAAAGTCTACAAATGGTCTAAAAACTGCCTAGCCAGAATTTTCCAGACTTAGTTTTTTTTTGAAATTGGAACTATTTTTCTTCTGCGGATGGCTCGGAAGTTGGGGAGTCCTTCTCTGTCACGACTCGGAGTATCGCGTGATCTGGAAATCGAGAACAATGCAACAATTACTGGACTCGGACTAGAACTGGTGGCGGAGATGAATCTGGTGGAACTCGGACTGGTGGCGGAGATGAATCTGGTGGAACACGGACAGGTGGCGGATATATGTTGCAGGTGAACTCGGATTGGCGTGATGGCGGCGGATATGTGGTGGCGTATATGGATTCGGATTGGCGGTGAATATGTGGTGGTGGTATATGGCAACAACGACGATGATGATGCGGTGGTGATATATGGCAGCGGCGACGTGACAACCTGTGAACAGAACTCGAAACTCTAAAAGACTAGACGCTAAGACCAGCACTTGGACACGACGATGCAACCGTGATGAGGACATCAATACCATTGTTACACCCACAGGCCCTGCTGCTATACATACTGGACCAATTACTAGAGCTCGCGCACGCCAACTAAATTACCAGGTACTTTCGTTTCTTGGTAATGATTCTAATGCTCATGAGAATATGATGCTGCCTAAATTGGATACATTTGTTTTGCTTACAAATGAAGGGCCTAGCTTGGAGAAGGATGAACATTGGAGCAAGAACAAGCATGGAGATGATGGCATGCGCAAGGGGAACAAGAACGGAGTTACAAGTGATGATTTCAGGACTTTGAAGCCACCATAATGGGTGCATGAAGCCTTGGACGAAATATACAAGATGCCACTTCATAAATTTCGTCCCGAGGCTATTTTAGGTGCTGCGTCACCTTATTATTGGGCCAGGCCCATGTAATTTCGAAATACATAAGTATAGGCTATTTTTAGAGTCCGTATGTGTGGGGAAACAAGAGATAGGGTTGATTTCGGACCCCTCCACCAAGGGCCACGAAATTCCCCCCTCTTCCTCCATATATACAGCCCTTAGGGCATCGTTTAGACTTTGGGGTTTTGTTTAGATTAAAAGTTCGCCATAGCTGCAACTTCGCGTACTTCGTTTGTGTTCAACGACCAGACAAAGGCGTCACAGAACCCCACCTTGATCAATAAAGCTTTCATCTTATATTCGCAATATCCAGATTGCAATCTTAGTTTCTTGCTTGTTCTTCATTTGCTCGCAGGAAACAGACCCTCGTGGTCAGGTTGATCGTGCTCCGGCGTGGTCAATAACCTCTCGGAGTTGGTTTAGCGATTGCTAAGGCGCGACGTCCTCGCACGTTCGTAGTCGGATCGTCAAAGTCGACTTCCACCAAAGCGATATCCATCATCTCATCGAAAGACGGGACACCTTTGCCTCTATCAGTCCCCAACTTAGCCCATAAACATCTCCAAAAGTGGCTAAGAAATTTAGTATCACGATCTGAAACAATAGTATTTGGCACACCATGCAAGCGAATAATTTCACGAAAGAACAAATCAGCAACATTAACAGCATCATCGCTTTTATGACATGGTATAAAGTGTGCCATTTTCGAGAATCTATCCACGACAACAAATATGCTATCCCTCCCCTTCTTTGTTCGAGGTAAACCTAAAACAAAGTCCATAGATATATCCTCCCAAGGAACACTAGGTACAGGCAAAGGCATATATAAACCATGAGGATTGAGTCGTGACTTAGCTTTTTGACATGTAGTGCAGCGAGCAATAAAACGCTCAACATCCCGTCTCATCTTTGGCCAAAAGAAATGTGTAGCAAGTACGTCCTCCGTCTTCTTCACGCCAAAATGTCCCATTAATCCTCCTCCATGCGCTTCCTGCAACAACAAAAGACGAACGGAGCTAGCTGGAATGCATAGCTTGTTAGCACGAAACACAAATCCATCGTTAACGACAAACTTGTTCCACATTCTTCCTTCTTTACAATTCTGCATTACATCTTTAAAATCAGCATCATGCACATATTGATCTTTGATGGTCTCCAAACCAAATATTTTTGATAGAGGCAAAGGTGTCCCGTCTTTCGATGAGATGATGGATATCGCTTTGGTGGAAGTCGACTTTGACGATCCGACTACGAACGTGTGAGGACGTCGCGCCTTAGCAATCGCTAAACCAACTCCGAGAGGTTATTGACCACGCCGGAGCACGATCAACCTGACCACGAGGGTCTGTTTCCTGCGAGCAAACGAAGAACAAGCAAGAAACTAAGAGTGCAATCTGGATATTGCGAATATAAGATGAAAGCTTTATTGATCAAGGTGGGGTTCTGTGACGCCTTTGTCTGGTCGTTGAACACAAACGAAGTACGCGAAGTTGCAGCTATGGCGAACTTTTAATCTAAACAAAACCCAAAGTCTAAACGATGCCCTAAGGGCTGTATATATGGAGGAAGAGGGGGGAATTTCGTGGCCCTTGGTGGAGGGGTCCGAAATCAACCCTATCTCTTGTTTCCCCACACATACGGACTCTAAAATAGCCTATACTTATGTATTTCGAAATTACATGGGCCTGGCCCAATAATAAGGTGACGCAGCACCTAAAATAGCCTCGGGACGAAATTTATGAAGTGGCATCTTGTATATTTCGTCCAAGGCTTCATGCACCCATTATGGTGGCTTCAAAGTCCTGAAATCATCACTTGTAACTCCGTTCTTGTTCCCCTTGCGCATGCCATCATCTCCATGCTTGTTCTTGCTCCAATGTTCATCCTTCTCCAAGCTAGGCCCTTCATTTGTAAGCAAAACAAATGTATCCAATTTAGGCAGCATCATATTCTCATGAACATTAGAATCATTACCAAGAAACGAAAGTACCTGGTAATTTAGTTGGCGTGCACGAGCTCTAGTAATTGGTCTAGTATGTATAGCAGCAGGGGCTGTGGGTGTAACAATTGTATTGATGTCCTCATCACCTAGCTTGGAGAAGGATGAACATTGGAGCAAGAACAAGCATGGAGATGATGGCATGCGCAAGGGGAACAAGAACGGAGTTACAAGTGATGATTTCAGGACTTTGAAGCCACCATAATGGGTGCATGAAGCCTTGGACGAAATATACAAGATGCCACTTCATAAATTTCGTCCCGAGGCTATTTTAGGTGCTGCGTCACCTTATTTTTGGGCCAGGCCCATGTAATTTCGAAATACATAAGTATAGGCTATTTTTAGAGTCCGTATGTGTGGGGAAACAAGAGATAGGGTTGATTTCGGACCCCTCCACCAAGGGCCACGAAATTCCCCCCTCTTCCTCCATATATACAGCCCTTAGGGCATCGTTTAGACTTTGGGGTTTTGTTTAGATTAAAAGTTCGCCATAGCTGCAACTTCGCGTACTTCGTTTGTGTTCAACGACCAGACAAAGGCGTCACAGAACCCCACCTTGATCAATAAAGCTTTCATCTTATATTCGCAATATCCAGATTGCAATCTCAGTTTCTTGCTTGTTCTTCGTTTGCTCGCAGGAAACAGACCCTCGTGGTCAGGTTGATCGTGCTCCGGCGTGGTCAATAACCTCTCGGAGTTGGTTTAGCGATTGCTAAGGCGCGACGTCCTCGCACGTTCGTAGTCGGATCGTCAAAGTCGACTTCCACCAAAGCGATATCCATCATCTCATCGAAAGACGGGACACCTCCGCCTCTATCAAACCGCAAATTCAACAAAGCAAATACAGAAAAGATTAAGCAAGGCTCAGATTGGTTCGGATGGGATGAACTAACCCTAATTTTTTTTGGCTTTTTCGTGGACTATAGGTATGAAGAACAGACTCGATCTAAACTATGAACAACTGTAAAATCTCACCGAGCAACCTAGAAATCTGATACCACTTGATAGAGGCAAAGGTGTCCTGTCTTTCGATGAGATGATGGATATCGCTTTGGTGGAAGTCGACTTTGACGATCCGACTACGAACGTGCGAGGACGTCGCGCCTTAGCAATCGCTAAACCAACTCCGAGAGGTTATTGACCATGCCGGAGCACGATCAACCTGACCACGAGGGTTTGTTTCCTGCGAGCAAACGAAGAACAAGCAAGAAACTGAGATTGCAATCTGGATATTGCGAATATAAGATGAAAGCTTTATTGATCAAGGTGGGGTTCTGTGACGCCTTTGTCTGGTCGTTGAACACAAACGAAGTACGCGAAGTTGCAGCTATGGCGAACTTTTAATCTAAACAAAACCCCAAGTCTAAAAGGCGCCCTAAGGGCTGTATATATGGAGGAAGACAGGGGGAATTTCGTGGCCCTTGGTGGAGGGGTCCGAAATCAACCCTATCTCTTGTTTCCCCACACATACGGACTCTAAAAATAGCCTATACTTATGTATTTCGAAATTACATGGGCCTGGCCCAATAAAAAGGTGACACAGCACCTATAATAGCCTCGGGACGAAATTTATGAAGTGGCATCTTGTATATTTCGTCCAAGGCTTCATGCACCCATTATGGTGGCTTCAAAGTCCTGAAATCATCACTTGTAACTCCGTTCTTGTTCCCCTTGCGCATGGCATCATCTCCATGCTTGTTCTCACTCCAATGTTCATCCTTCTCCAAGCTAGGCCCTTCATTTGTAAGCAAAACAAATGTATCCAATTTAGGCAGCATCATATTCTCATGAACATTAGAATCATTACCAAGAAACGAAAGTACCTGATAATTTAATTGGCGTGCGCGAGCTCTAGTAATTGGTCCCGTATATGTAGCAGTAGGGGCTGTGGGTGTAACAATGGTATTGATGTCCTCATCATAAGACCAGCAACTAGACACGACGATGCAACCGCGAATTCAACAAAGCAAAACCCTAAAAAGATTATGCAAAGGCTCAGATTGGTTCGGATATGATGAACTAACCCTAAAAATTTTTTTGGCTTTTTCGTGGACTGTAGGTATGAAGAACAAACTCGATCTAAACTACGAAAAACTGTAAAATCTCACCGAGCAACCTGGAAATTTGATACCACTTGATAGAGGCAAAGGTGTCCCGTCTTTCGATGAAATGATGGATATCACTTTGGTGGCAGTCGACTTTGACGATCTGACTACGAACGTGCGAGGACGTCGCGCCTTAGCAATCGCTAAACCAACTCCGAGAGGTTATTGACCACGCCGGAGCACGATCAACCTGACCACGAGGGTCTGTTTCCTGCGGGCAACCGAAGAACAAGCAAGAAACTGAGATTGCAATCTGGATATTGCGAATATAAGATGAAAGCTTTATTGATCAAGGTGGGGTTCTGTGACGCCTTTGTCTGGTCGTTGAACACAAACGAAGTACGCGAAGTTGCAGCTATGGCGAATTTTTAATCTAAACAAAACCCCAAAGTCTAAACGATGCCCTAAGGGCTGTATATATGGAGGAAGAGGGGGGAATTTCGTGGCCCTTGGTGGAGGATTCCGAAATCAACCCTATCTCTTGTTTCCCCACACATACAGACTCTAAAAATAGCCTATACTTATGTATTTCGAATTTACATGGGCCTGGCCCAATAATAAGGTGACGCAGCACCTAAAATAGCCTCGGGACGAAATTTATGAAGTGGCATCTTGTATATTTCGTCCAAGGCTTCATGCACCCATTATGGTGGCTTCAAAGTCCTGAAATCATCACTTGTAACTCCGTTCTTGTTCCCCTTGCGCATGCCATCATCTCCATGCTTGTTCTTGCTCCAATGTTCATCCTTCTCCAAGCTAGGCTGATGAGGACATGACTACCTTGGATACGACCAAAAATATTGCATACATGCATATTTGTCAGGTGATTTCTAGTGCAAACTATTCAATAATCTATTTATGTTATCCAGAACAAAAATACTTCACACACTTTTGTGTTTTGTCTAATTGCAGGTGTATGGGATATTTGTACAATTCACATATGAAGATAAGGGAGAAAGAGATGTTTAAGTGCTATTCAAAAAGTTCTTTCACGTCACTTTTGGGCCAAGAGAAGATAGAGTCCAAGTCTCTCATGTTCTGGATTCAGATTCGGACTACATAGACATACCTGACTCAAAACGCCAACAACTTTTTCATACGGACTCTGAATTGGGTGATTCTTTTTTGTTGGATTCTAGATTTCGTGCTCTTTGCAGCCCAGTTGGATTCACCTTCAAATTCGTCCGGAGCATTGAGATATCGACGAAACAATCAAACGCTGCAGCAGAATCCGAGTCAAACAACAAGTCCAAAGGTGTTGCATCACCTCCACTTGGGCCCATTGGCCTTGTACGACCTAGGGTTCGTTTTAGGCTGCCTTGGGACGTCCTCCCACCTCCTAGGCCATCACCCCTTGCTCCTATATAAGTAGATCCATCTAGTAGCTTTTCCCTTGGGATTTGTTTAGTTAAAAGTTAGCCATTGCAACTTCGTGTACTTCGTTTGTGTCCAACGACCAGACCAAGACCGCTTACGGATCCCCACCATTATCAATACCTCATATATATTTGCAATATTTAGATTGATTTATCATATTCTTGCTCGTTCTTCGATTGCTTGCAGGAATAGACCTTCGTGGTCAGGCTGACCGTGCTTCCGGCATCGTCAGTAACCTCAGGAGATTGGTTTAGCGATTGCTAAGGCGCAACGTCGTGCACGTTTGTAGTCGGATCGTCAAGGTCGTCTCCACCAAATCGATAGTTATCATCTCATCGAAAGATCGGGACCCTCGCCTCTATCAAGTGGTATCAGTTTTCAGGTTGCTCGGTGAGAATTTCCAGTTTTCCTAGCTTAGATTTATTTTCTTACCTATTGTCCAAGAAAAAGCCACAAAAAAGAGTTAGATCTATTCATCCTTGGTCCAAGCCAGTCTGAGCCTTTGGAATTTTCTTTTCATTGCTTGCATAGTTGAATTATCGGTTGCATCGTCGTGTCGAGTTGCTGGTCTTAGTGTCTAGTTCGTTTAGAGTTTCGAGTTCTGTTCACATTAGTCACACCACCACTGCATCATTATCTCTTCCGCTGTCCACCACCCATCCATCAATTTCCACCACGTGCTACCCACCATTCATTGTCATAATAATAGTTGAGATCGTTCACATCTTCACTTGATCCAATCTGCATCTTATCTAGTTTGTTTTGGAAAGAGGGAGAAAAAAAGAGAGAAAAAAAGGAGAAAAAAGTCAGAGAAAAAAAGGAGAGAAAGAAAAAAAAGTGTAAGGAAAAAAAAGAGAGAAGAAAAAAAAAACAAAAAAATCGTCTGAAACTTTTCAAGAGGAAAGTTGGAGAGAGAGTTGTTGTATATCCTGCTTGGCAGTTGTTTTTCATCATTATCTTCACTGCCGTTGTGATCTTCACTTATATCTTGCTGTCAAGAGCTACTTAGTATCCTTCATTGATGCTAGTTGTGCTACGCCGTGACCTCATTAGTGTTCTAGGCTCGCGTCTCTAGTCCGGTCTAGCCTAGGACCAGCACAGTACCGTCGTTGAACGTTTATTCAACATTGCATCTTTGAATTGATTATTGCTAATCTTTTGCTACCATATATAGCCAACCCAGCTCCACATATTTCTACACCATGTATATGTACGTTCCCCTGGCAATCGCTTTACACAATCTTCAGAGTTAATTGACACCGCTGGTTGCCTGTCACCACCTGCCGCATGGTAAGAACTTGTAAGATATTGATATTTGCTTTACTGTGAGCACTTTACAACCACACCCTAGTAGTGCATACGAACATTATTCTCGAATTTTGTTTCTTGTTTCTACTAATCATGACAGGTTCCGGAGAAAGAAGTTCTTGGACGACGAATACATCTTCACCATCACAAGAGTTGGGACAACACACACAAGCACATGGTCAGGTTATCTCTTTACCAGCATTTGAGGGTAGATTTAATCCTGCTATTTATCTAGCTTGGGAGTTTGAAGTAGAACAAGTTTTTAGTTACCATGACTTTTCTGAACTTGAGCGAGTACGAGCTGCCACTAGAGCATTTACTGGTTTTGCTTCTGTTTGGTGGAGTGTGCATTGCAAGAAAAACATTGATAACCAACCCACAACTTGGAAAGATTTGAAACATGTAATGAGACAACAATTTTTCCCTCGTTACTATCGTCGTGAATTGCTTCACAAATTTGAACAATTTAAACAAGGCAATAACACTGTTCATGCTTACTACCAAGAGTTCAAATCTTATATGCGTCATTGTGACATAGAAGAATCTGAGGATGATACAATTAATAGATTTTTTGGTGGTTTGAACCATGATATTCAGGCAAGATTTAGGTATATTCCTCGTTGCATTACTGGTATGTATGTTCGTGCTTGTACCTTTGAGAGACAGTTACAGGAGGATGCATTGGGTGACTACAACAACTACTATTCCAATTCATGCTCACTACCATCGGTTGATTCCTCCACCGTTGCACCTACTAGAGCAGCCACACCTCAGATTATGAGTGCGACATCATCTCAAGTGTATGGTGCATTGTCATTGTCCATACCGACATCAGCTACGTCTTTGCGACAAGGTAACAGTATATGTATTGATGATATAACTTCACATGAGAATGATGCATCCCTAATTAACTTAAATACATCATGTGTTGAGTTACCTGTTGATTTGAGCACGCCACCTATTTTAGAGAATCATGTTACTATCATGAATGCATCATGTGATCAAACAACTGAAATACCAACAATTTTGAGTGCACCCATTGAATTAACTATTGATGCAAAAGAATCAATGTTTAATCATTTTGATATGACCTCTAATCTTGGTGATGATTCTGTGTCCAGTGACTTACTGCATGTTTGCTTATTTAAGCATGTTGTAGCATTTAAATTTGATGCAAATAAGGTTTATTCACCAACGTTGGGATGGTTTAATGATGAATATTG
>NC_057795.1:250311556-250460760 GCF_018294505.1 Triticum aestivum
AAAGTTACTCATCTATACATGTGTCATATGTGCAAAAATCAAGGGAAGTAAAAATGGATGACATATACATATACAACATGTATACCTTGTCTCTTTTGTTAGCCACATTTCAGATTAAGCAACGCCAAGGACGGCTTTGTTTTCAAAAAGGGGAGGATGATGAGGACATGACTACCTTGGATACGACCAAAAATATTGCATACATGCATATTTGTCAGGTGATTTCTAGTGCAAACTATTCAATAATCTATTTATGTTATCCAGAACAAAAATACTTCACACACTTTTGTGTTTTGTCTAATTGCAGGTGTATGGGATATTTGTACAATTCACATATGAAGATAAGGGAGAAAGAGATGTTTAAGTGCTATTCAAAAAGTTCTTTCACGTCACTTTTGGGCCAAGAGAAGATAGAGTCCAAGTCTCTCACGTTCTGGATTCAGATTCGGACTGCACAGACATACCTGACTCAAAACGCCAACAACTTTTTCATACGGACTCCGAATTGGGTGATTCTTTTTTGTTGGATTCTAGATTTCGTGCTCTTTGCAGCCCAGTTGGATTCACCTTCAAATTCGTCCGGAGCATTGAGATATCGACGAAACAATCAGACGTTGCAGTAGAATCCGAGTCAAACAACAAGTCCAAAGGTGTTGCATCACCTCCACTTGGGCCCATTGGCCTTGTACGACCTAGGGTTCGTTTTAGGCTGCCTTGGGACGTCCTCCCACCTCCTAGGCCATCACCCCTTGCTCCTATATAAGTAGATCCATCTAGTAGCTTTTCCCTTGGGATTTGTTTAGTTAAAAGTTAGCCATTGCAACTTCGTGTACTTCGTTTGTGTCCAACGACCAGACCAAGACCGCTTACGGATCCCCACCATTATCAATACCTCATATATATTTGCAATATTCAGATTGATTTATCATATTCTTGCTCGTTCTTCGATTGCTTGCAGGAATAGACCTTCGTGGTCAGGCTGATCGTGCTTCCGGCATCGTCAGTAACCTCAGGAGATTGGTTTAGCGATTGCTAAGGCGCAACGTCGTGCACGTTTGTAGTCGGATCGTCAAGGTCGTCTCCACCAAATCGATAGTTATCATCTCATCGAAAGATTGGGACCCTCGCCTCTATCATAGGCCCTTCATTTGCAAGCAAAATAAATGTATCCAATTTAGGCAGCATCATATTCTCATGAACATTAGAATCATTACCAAGAAACAAAAGTACCTGGTAATTTAGTTGGCGTGCACGAGCTCTAGTAATTGGTCCAGTATGTATAGCAGCAGAGGCTGTGGTTGTAACAATTGTATTGATGTCCTCATCAGAAAGCCTTTATGCAAATTTGAAAAAATGCACGTTTGGTGTTGACAAAGTGGTTTCTTGGGATTTGTTGTCTCTTCAAAAGGTATTCATGTTGACGAAACTAAAATTGAGGCAATTACAACTTGGCCCCAACCAACCAATTTGCAACAAGTGCGTAGTTTCCTTGGCCTTGCAGGATTTTATCGCCGATTTGTGAAAAACTTTAGCACAATAGCCGCTCCTTTGCATGCTTTGAGCAAGAAGAATACTCCTTTTGTTTGGGGAAATTTGCAATCAACCGCTTTTGATGAGCTCAAGTCTTTGCTTACTCATGCTCCGATTCTTGCTTTGCCCAATTTTGACAAAACTTTTGAGGTTCATTGTGATGCAAGTGGTACCGGAATTGGCGGAGTTTTGATGCAAGAAAAACGAGCCATTGCTTATTTTAGTGAAAAACTCTCCGGTGCTCAACTTAACTATCCCGTATATGACAAAGAATTGTATGCTTTAGTGCGTGTCCTACATGTTTGGGAACATTATCTTAGACCTCATGAATTTGTCATCCATACCGATCATGAAACGCTTAAGTACTTAAAAGGTCAAACTAAATTGAACAAGCGTCATGCCAAATGGAGTGAATTTATTGAATCTTTCCCATATGTGATTAAGTACATTAAGGGTAAGGAAAAAGTAGTTGCCGATGCACTTTCTCGCATATGCATGCTCGTGACTAAACTTGAGTTGAATGTCATTGGCTTTGAGCACATAAAAGACTTGTATGCTAGTGATCCATCTTTTGCACCTCATTATGCTAAATGTTTGACACGTACATCTTGGGAACATTACTACATCAAGGATGGTTATATTATGAGAGCTAACAAACTATGCATTCTCGAGTCTTCTCTTCATTTGCTACTTTTGCAAGAGGGTCATGGAGGTGGACTCATGGGACACTTTGGACGCGACAAGACTTTCGCCACGCTCTCCAAGAACTACTTTTGGCCCAAGATGTTCCGCGACGTATCACGCTTCACAAACCGATGCTCTACATGTCGCAAAGCTAAGTCTAAAGCTCAATCTCATGGTCGTTACATGCCTCTTCCTATTCCCTATCAACCATGGGAAGACATTAGCATGGATTTTGTACTTGGTTTGCCTAGAACTCAAAATGGAAAGGATTCCGTTTTTGTTGTTGTGGATAGATTTTCTAAGATGGCACATTTCATTCCTTGCAACAAGGTAGACGATGCTTCACATATTGCAAATCTCTTTTGTAGGGAAATCTTGCGCCTCCATGGAGTACCAAAGACAATCGTCTCCGACCGCGACGTCAAGTTCTTGAGTTACTTTTGGAAGACTCTATGCGCCAAGCTCGGAATCAAGCTCTTGTTCTCATCCGCATACCAGCCTCAAACCGACGGCCAAACGGAGGTGACGAACCGGACACTATCCACTCTACTTCGCGTGTTCATCAAGAAGAACATCAAGGAGTGGGAGGCGTGTCTACCCATCGTCGGGTATGCCTACAACCGCGCAAGACATACGACTACCGGAAAGTCCCCCTTCGAGGTCGTCTACGGTTTCAACCCATTGTCCCCATTGGACATTCTACCTCTTCCTCTACAAGAGCGCACCAATCTCGATGCAAGTTCCCGTGCAAGCTACATCAAGAAGAGGCATGAAGATACAAGAAACACCATCGAGCACCAAGTACAACGACTAGCGACCAAGGTCAACATCAACAAGCAACCCATGATCTTCAACATAGGCGATCTCGTGTGGCTACACCTTCGCAAGGAACGTTTCCCCAACGAACGCAAGTCCAAACTACTACCTCGAGCCGATGGACCCTTCAAGGTGTTAGCACGCTACAACAACAACGCCTACAAGCTCGACCTACCAAGCAACAAGTACAACATGAGCGACACCTTCAACGTCAAAGACCTCTCGCCTTTCCATGGTGATGAAGATCTAGATCCGAGGTCGGATCCTTTCGAAGGGAGGGGATATGATGCGGAGCATCCTTCCATCATCCCCATGGACTCTACAACAACACATCCAACCCCTCAAGGACCTATGACTCGAGCACGTGCAAGAGCTCTTGAAACCGAGGTGACATCACTCCTCTCACAATTCCCTTTCGATTCACATGAGACATGGTTACTACCTCAAACGGAAACGCTATGCATACTCAGGTACCAAGGAGTTCACCGTGAAGAAGCTAGGAAGCAAGGAGAACTGGAAGCGAAAGACATGCATGAAGACGGAGAGGAAAAAGCACCAAGGACCAGGGTGGCCGGACGATCCGGACGGCGGCCCAGACGATCCGGACAGAGCCCGGACGATCCGGACCCCGGCCCGGACGATCCGGCTAATTCGACCGAAGACTACAAAAGCCTTCCCCCTGAAGCCGGAACATCCGGACCCCGTCCCGGATCATCCGGACCCTGCCCGGACGTCCGGACCGCCAGCCGGACATCCGGCCCTGCGCCTCCACCAGCTGATAGAGGCGGAGGTGTCCCGTCTTTCGATGAGATGATGGATATCGCTTTGGTGGAAGTCGACTTTGACGATCCGACTACGAACGTGCGAGGACGTCGCGCCTTAGCAATCGCTAAACCAACTCCGAGAGGTTATTGACCACGCCGGAGCACGATCAACCTGACCACGAGGGTCTGTTTCCTGCGAGCAAACGAAGAACAAGCAAGAAACTAAGATTGCAATCTGGATATTGCGAATATAAGATGAAAGCTTTATTGATCAAGGTGGGGTTCTGTGACGCCTTTGTCTGGTCGTTGAACACAGACGAAGTACGCGAAGTTGCAGCTATGGCGAACTTTTAATCTAAACAAAACCCAAAGTCTAAAAGGCGCCCTAAGGGCTGTATATATGGAGGAAGAGAGGGGGAATTTCGTGGCCCTTGGTGGAGGGGTCCGAAATCAACCCTATCTCTTGTTTCCCCACACATACGGACTCTAAAAATAGCCTATACTTATGTATTTCGAAATTACATGGGCCTGGCCCAATAATAAGGTGACGCAGCACCTAAAATAGCCTCGGGACGAAATTTATGAAGTGGCATCTTGTATATTTCGTCCAAGGCTTCATGCACACATTATGGTGGCTTCAAAGTCCTGAAATCATCACTTGTAACTCCGTTCTTGTTCCAATGTTCATCCTTCTCCAAGCTAGGCCCTTCATTTGTAAGCAAAACAAATGTATCCAATTTAGGCAGCATCATATTCTCATGAACATTAGAATCATTACCAAGAAACGAAAGTACCTGGTAATTTAGTTGGCGTGCACGAGCTCTAGTAATTGGTCCAGTATGTATAGCAGCAGGGGCTGTGGGTGTAACAATTGTATTGATGTCCTCATCGCAGAACGTGAGAGACTTGGACTCTATCTTCTCTTGGGCCAAAAGTGACGTGAGAGAACTTTTTGGACAGCGAATAAACATCTCTTTCTTCCTTATCTTCATATGTGGATTGTACAAATGTCCCATACACCTGCAATTAGACAAAACACAAAAGTGTGCGAAGTATTTTTGTTCTGGATAACATAAATAGATTATTGAATAGTTTGCACTAGAAATCACCTGACAAATATGCATATATGCAATATTTTTGGTCATATCCAAGGTAGTCATGTCCTCATCAGTGCAGGCCTACCATTACGAATATATACCTGAGGTCGACCTGCTGGTGGTGGTGCTGGTGGCTGCTCGTAGATCTGATTTTGATCAACCTCATCCTCATAATCGCCCGCATACTCATCATCCTCCTGGGTACCAGCAGGAGCAGTAGCAAGAGCCAAAGAAGCACCAACAGCAGTAACAGCGGCACCAGAATTTTGTCCTGGCACAATAGGAACACGCTGTGCTCGTCCATACTAATTCGGAAGGGGGCGTAGTTGTTGTTGTTGCAGAGGTGCGACAGGTGCAGCCGGTGGTGGAAGACGCGCAAGCAGTTCATTAAATCTGTTATCGAGCTTTGTTTCGAACGTCTTCTCAAGGCCAGTGATCTTCTCCATGGCCTCTTCAAAATTGTTCAGCACATCTTGTACCTGTTCAGTCATCATTTGCTGAAACTTATCATGAAGCTCCTTGTTCGATAAGTTCTCCCAGTCAATCTCGTCGGCTTGTGATCCTGGCATGGTTAGCAGCAATAGAAACACACAAGAATATGATCCTACAGACTACTAAGAAGTGGTGGTGGTGTATCACAAATCCGTCAAGCAAATCTCAAATTCTTACCAGTTCTTACCCAGCAGCAGGCGGTGATCGGCAACCGTTGTAGTCAAAAACTCTCAAAGCTTGGATAGAGCGATTACCAGGGAGAGTCAAACACACGACGTAGATGTATGTGGAGCTGGGAAGGCTTATAGTATGGTAGCAAAAAGGGTCAGCAATAATCAATTCAGCGATGCAAAGTTGAATAAACGCTCAACGACGGTACTGTGCTGGTCCTAGGCTAGACTGTGCTAGAGACGCGAGCCTAGAACACCAACAAAATCACGGCGCGACACGTAAACAAGGGAAAAGCACACTCTGAATTTTTTTTCGCTCTTTTTTTTTGCGCTGCTTTTTTTTTGCGAAAAAATCACTATAATGGCGAGTGTCTCAAAACTCTTCCTAGGTCAAACTGACAGGATGGGCACGAATTTTTTTTTTCGACCAAATATTTTTTTTTCGACTGCCCGGACCCAAAAACTGGAAACGGGTCAAAAAAAACTTCCTATAATGGCACCTGTCTCAAAACACTCAGAAACACCTAAAAACAGGATAGCCAGAAATTTTTTCAAAAAATGCGTTTTCGAAAAATTTTGGGCCTAAACGGAGCGAGGCTACCCGACTCTTTTTTTTTCGAAACCTACTCCGGCAAGGAAACACGAATCGGAAACTAGATGGATCTCGGAAACAAACCAAATAAGCAAGGAACTCGGATTGGTGGTAGATATATGGTGGTGGTATATGGCAGCGGTGGTGGTAGCGGTGGTAGTATATGGATATGGATCGGTGGTGGTATATGGACACAGATTGGTGGTGGTATATGGATACGGATACGGAGCGGTGGTGGTAGATGGCAGGGCGATGATGATGGTGCGGCGGCGGTGTGACAACTTATGACCAGAACTCGAAACTCTAAAAGACTAGACTCTAAGACCAGCAACTAGACACGACGATGCAACCGCAAATTCAACAAAGCAAAACCCTAAAAAGATTATGCAAAGGCTCAGATTGGTTCGGATATGATGAACTAACCCTAATTGTTTTTTGTGGCTTTTTCGTGGACTGTAGGTATGAAGAACAGACTCGATCTAAACTACGAAAAACTGTAAAATCTCACCGAGCAACCTGGAAATCTGATACCACTTGATAGAGGCGGAGGTGTCCCGTCTTTCGATGAGATGATGGATATCGCTTTGGTGGAAGTCGACTTTGACGATCCGACTACGAACATGCGAGGACGTCGCGCCTTAGCAATCGCTAAACCAACTCCGAGAGGTTATTGACCACGCCGGAGCACGATCAACCTGACCACGAGGGTCTGTTTCCTGCGAGCAAACGAAGAACAAGCAAGAAACTAAGATTGCAATCTGGATATTGCGAATATAAGATGAAAGCTTTATTGATCAAGGTGGGGTTCTGTGACGCCTTTGTCTGGTCGTTGAACACAAACGAAGTACGCGAAGTTGCAGCTATGGCGAACTTTTAATCTAAACAAAACCCAAAGTCTAAACGATGCCCTAAGGGCTGTATATATGGAGGAAGAGGGGGGAATTTCGTGGCCCTTGGTGGAGGGGTCCGAAATCAACCCTATCTCTTGTTTCCCCACACATACGGACTCTAAAAATAGCCTATACTTATGTATTTCGAAATTACATGGGCCTGGCCCAATAATAAGGTGATGCAGCACCTAAAATAGCCTCGGGACGAAATTTATGAAGTAGCATCTTGTATATTTCGTCCAAGGCTTCATGCACCCATTATGGTGGCTTCAAAGTCCTGAAATCATCACTTGTAACTCCGTTCTTGTTCCCCTTGCGCATGCCATCATCTCCATGCTTGTTCTTGCTCCAATGTTCATCCTTCTCCAAGCTAGGCCCTTCATTTGTAAGCACAACAAATGTATCCAATTTAGGCAGCATCATATTCTCATGAACATTAGAATCATTACCAAGAAACGAAAGTACCTGGTAATTTAGTTGGCGTGCACGAGCTCTAGTAATTGGTCCAGTATGTATAGCAGCAGGGGCTGTGGGTGTAACAATTGTATTGATGTCCTCATCATCTGTTTTTTTTTTCCCGAAACCTACTCCGGCAAGGAAACACGAATCGGAATCTAGATGGATCTCGAAAACAACCCTAATAAGCAAGGAACTCGGATTGGTGGTGGATATATGGTGGTGGTATATGGCAGCGGTGGTGGTAGCGGTGGTAGTATATGGATATGGATCGGTGGTGGTATATGGACACGGATTCGGTGCGGTGGTGGTAGATGGCAGGGGCGATGATGATGGTGCGGCGGCGGCGTGACAACTTATGACCAGAACTCGAAACTCTAAAAGACTAGACTCTAAGACCAGCAACTAGACACGACGATGCAACCGCAAATTCAACAAAGCAAAACCCTAAAAAGATTATGCAAGGCTCAGATTGGTTCGGATATGATGAACTAACCCTAATTTTTTTTGTGGCTTTTTCGTGGACTATAGGTATGAAGAACAGACTCGATCTAAACTACGAAAAACTGTAAAATCTCACCGAGCAACCTGGAAATCTGATACCACTTGATAGAGGCAAAGGTGTCCCGTCTTTCGATGAGATGGTGGATTTCGCTTTGGTGGAAGTCGACTTTGACGATCCGACTACGAACGTGCTAGGACGTCGCGCCTTAGCAATCGCTAAACCAACTCCGAGAGGTTATTGACCACGCCGGAGCACGATCAACCTGACCACGAGGGTCTGTTTCCTGCGAGCAAACGAAGAACAAGCAAGAAACTAAGATTGCAATCTGGATATTGCGAATATAAGATGAAAGCTTTATTGATCAAGGTGGGGTTCTGTGACGCCTTTGTCTGGTCGTTGAACACAAACGAAGTACGCGAAGTTGCAGCTATGGCGAACTTTTAATCTAAACAAAACCCAAAGTCTAAACGATGCCCTAAGGGCTGTATATATGGAGGAAGAGGGGGGAATTTCGTGGCCCTTGGTGGAGGGGACCGAAATCAACCCTATCTCTTGTTTCCCCACACATACGGACTCTAAAAATAGCCTATACTTATGTATTTCGAAATTACATGGGCCTGGCCCAATAATAAGGTGACGCAGCACCTAAAATAGCCTCGGGACGAAATTTATGAAGTGGCATCTTGTATATTTCGTCCAAGGCTTCATGCACCCATTATGGTGGCTTCAAAGTCCTGAAATCATCACTTGTAACTCCGTTCTTGTTCCCCTTGCGCATGCCATCATCTCCATGCTTGTTCTTGCTCCAATGTTCATCCTTCTCCAAGCTAGGCCCTTCATTTGTAAGCAAAACAAATGTATCCAATTTAGGCAGCATATTATTCTCATGAACATTAGAATCATTACCAAGAAACGAAAGTACCTGGTAATTTAGTTGGCGTGCACGAGCTCTAGTAATTGGTCCAGTATGTATAGCAGCAGGGGCTGTGGGTGTAACAATTGTATTGATGTCCTCATCAGCATAGCTTGTTAGCACGAAACACAAATCCATCGTTAACAACAAACTTGTTCCACATTCTTCCTTCTTTACAATTATGCATTACATCTTTAAAATCAGCATCATGCACATATTGATCTTTGATGGTCTCCAAACCAAATATTTTGAAGTCAAGTTGTGAAAGCATAGTATAGCGACGAGACAAAGCATCAGCAATAACATTTTCTTTTCCCTTCTTGTGTTTAATGACATAAGGGAAAGTCTCAATGAATTCAACCCATTTAGCATGTCTACGATTCAGTTTAGCTTGACTTTTAATATGTTTCAATGATTCATGATCAGAATGTATAACAAATTCTTTGGGCCATAAATAATGTTGCCATGTTTCTAAAGTCCGAACAAGAGCATATAATTCTTTATCATAAGTAGAATAATTCAGACTAGGCCCACTCAATTTTTCAGAAAAGTATGCAACAGGTTTGCCATCTTGTAATAACACACCCCCTAATCCAATTCCACTAGCATCACATTCAAGCTCAAAAGTCTTATTAAAATCAGGAAGTTGGAGTAAAGGAGCATGTGTCAACTTATCTTTCAATACCGTGAAGGCTTCTTCCTGTGCGGTACCCCAAAGAAAAGGCACATCTTTCTTTGTAAGCTCATTGAGAGGTGCAGTGATAGAGGCAAAGGTGTCCCGTCTTTCGATGAGATGGTGGATTTCGCTTTGGTGGAAGTCGACTTTGACGATCCGACTACGAACGTGCGAGGACGTCGCGCCTTAGCAATCGCTAAACCAACTCCGAGAGGTTATTGACCACGCCGGAGCACGATCAACCTGACCACGAAGGTCTGTTTCCTGCGAGCAAACGAAGAACAAGCAAGAAACTAAGATTGCAATCTGGATATTGCGAATATAAGATGAAAGCTTTATTGATCAAGGTGGGGTTCTGTGACGCCTTTGTCTGGTCGTTGAACACAAACGAAGTACGCGAAGTTGCAGCTATGGCGAACTTTTAATCTAAACAAAACCCAAAGTCTAAACGATGCCCTAAGGGCTGTATATATGGAGGAAGAGGGGGGGAATTTCGTGGCCCTTGGTGGAGGGGTCCGAAATCAACCCTATCTCTTGTTTCCCCACACATACGGACTCTAAAAATAGCATATACTTATGTATTTCGAAATTACATGGGCCTGGCCCAATAATAAGGTGACGCAGCACCTAAAATAGCCTCGGGACGAAATTTATGAAGTGGCATCTTGTATATTTCGTCCAAGGCTTCATGCACCCATTATGGTGGCTTCAAAGTCCTGAAATCATCACTTGTAACTCCGTTCTTGTTTCCCTTGCGCATGCCATCATCTCCATGCTTGTTCTTGCTCCAATGTTCATCCTTCTCCAAGCTAGGCCCTTCATTTGTAAGCAAAACAAATGTATCCAATTTAGGCAGCATCATATTCTCATGAACATTAGAATCATTACCAAGAAACGAAAGTACCTGGTAATTTAGTTGGCGTGCACGAGCTCTAGTAATTGGTCCAGTATGTATAGCAGTAGGGGCTGTGGGTGTAACAATTGTATTGATGTCCTCATCACCAGCCGAGTCTCCGGATCATCCGGGCCTCCACCCGGATCATCCGGACCAGCCCGGATCATCCGACTTCGGAACCGGATCATCCGGCCAGCGCCTGTGTGCGCGTGTTGGGCTGAGCCTGTGTACCCCTTCGCCCCCTAGCCTATAAATAGGACTCCCCTCCTCCTTTTGAGACTCAGCATTGGATTAGCTCATATTTGTGTGAGAGCCTTTGCTCATCCACTTGGATACTTCTCCTCGGAGATCAGGACCTCTCCGGAGAAGATCCCCAAGAGGATTCAAGACCCCTCTTTAGGGAAGAACATCAAGGCCTCCTCTTGGAGAAGAACGGTTCCGTTGTATCCTTTCCCTTTGTTGATCTTGAACCATGTGCTACCTTATGTGTGTGATGATCTAGCGCATGTGTGATCGATTCCTTATTGGTTGAGTGATTCCCTCTCGTTTCCCCCCCCCATGTTTCCCTTTGTGCTTCCACGTGTTCTTCGTGATTCCCCATAGGATCCACTCCAAACATGAAAGATCGACGCTATAGGGTTCCACCCTACATCACAAAGTGAACACAATAGTGTGGGCATAAGGTGACAAGTGGTAAATAGCCCATAGCCGTGTGAGAGCCAAGTAAAAGAGATGCGCGTAGTCCTTGCGCAAAGGGAACGGTGGTAAGGATTGTCCACGGGATCCCAAGTCATCGTTGCTCTCAAGAGCTCGTTTCGTCAACTCTTGGGATTGAGAGGTTGACGAGTATATGAGAGTACCTACACAAAACAAACACAAAGGAAAAATTGTGTGTGCATGGTATATGTACACATCATCCATCATGATGCGCACATGCATGTGTCGGTTAGCACAAAATAGCCAATGCTCAAATAAATGAGATGCGTGATATAGAAACATGTCATCCATCATGATAGGTTTGTTATTATGTATCACATAATGGAGACTCAAATTGTGTAATGCATCATGAGAAATATCTAGAGCATTGTTATTCATGGAATGCATATGGTGCAAGCAATCATGGGAATCATGCAAAGTATGAAATGCATCAAGATCTCCTAATATGTATGAGGAAACTATGGGGGTCTCCTCATGAGCATGAGTAGCAACATCACATGGAGAATATTGACAACATCCAAAACAATGCATATTCGAAACAATGTGATCATGGCATGACATAGTAGATGAATTGCACAAATCATGTAAAGGAAGCATGGCAATATCATCACAAGAGAAGCAAAAGCCAATGACCATCATCTCGTCATCTATGCCATAAGTGCAAATGGGATTGATCTTAATGGGGCATGCATAGTTACTATGTTGAGATTGAAATGAAGCAATATGGGAGATCTCACTCATAGCATATGACAAGTTCAGTGGGTTGTCAAACATGATGTGACCAAAAGAATTTTCACATGATATCCTATGGAGCATAGCATCACAACTAGGCGACTCAACATGCTCATCATCATATTCATCATAAATAGGTAAGTCAAGGCATGAAGAAGTCTCACTAGCATGAAGCATGGTAATAGGTGGGTCAACATCATGGGAGCAATCATTGTCAAGAGCGTCCACTAGTGGGACAAGAGAAGCACCATCACCTATGTTACCTTTGGAGCGTCGCTCATGTGTTGTAGGTGAGGTGTTGAAGATCCATTCGTTGTCATCTTCATCTTGATGGAACCATGTGGGGGGTTTATCATCATCCACCATGGCCGTCGTCGTGTCCAAAGGGTGGACGTAGTCATCGCAAATCGGCGCGTCATCATATATGGGTCCTAGCACCAAAGAAGAAAACACAAGAGAGGTAGAGGTTAAGTTGTTAGAAAGCGAAATGGCCTCATATGCCGTGTCAACTACCTCACTCTCTAAGTGTTGTGGCTCACTCACTCCCTCAAGGATGCTCTCACTCATATGGTTGGTGGAGTCACTCAAATGGCGCTCAACCTCACATAGGATGCGTGGCATGCTCTCATGTGTGGGGCTAGTGGTGGTCACACTCATCCTCTCATAGGAAATGCTCTCAATGTCATGTATGGTGGAGTCACTCATGTCACTCATGGGGTGGTGGCTCTCCTCACATGGCACTTGGGGCATTTCTTCATATGTGAGTGTTGGAGAGATGTTGGTGCAAATGTCTCCATGCGCGGTCGCGTAACTTGACTCGGAGGAGGAGTCCAATGTGGGCACCGTTTTCATGTTGTTGAAGAGGTTCGCGCTCATAGTCGTGGTCGAAGGGGATGGCCCTTGCTCGACCTTCTTGTCGCCGTCTTGGTGTTGGAGGTCCATATGATGTGGCACCTCATAGCTCATCTCCATGACCGAAGGGAGTTTCCCATGCTCGGCCATCTTCCTTGAGGGGCTTCCGAAGATGGAAGTGTCACCCTCGCTCGTAGGTAGTCGCCTTGGACTTGATGAAGTCATTGTAGGCGTACTCGTGGGAAGTAGGCGAAGATGTCGTACGTCCAAAGGTGAAGATGCCTTGAGAACACTTGGCGAAGATGCCGAAGTGGTTGATGTAGCCGTAGCGCCGTCTTGGTGGTGGTCGTCTCGCGGTCTTCTTTTATGCTCATGAAGCTTCGACTTGGTGTGTTGGGACTTGTGCATTTGTGCTTGTGGAGCATCTTCCTGATGATGGTGTCGTTGTCGCGCTTGAGCTCGAAGGCGTTCGTCGTCGTCGTGCACATGATGCTTGGAGGTGACTTTCCCTTCATGACGATGTTGATCACGAACGTGATGGTGGTCGCCATGTAGATGTGGACGACGACGATTTGCACTTGCATCTTTTTCATGCTCCGAAGACTTGTGGCTTGAACGTCGTCGTCTTGAGGATGATGAAGTGGAAGAAGACTTGATCAAGGCCCTAATCTCCTCCATCCTTGCATCTTACTCCTCTTTATGTGCGGCAAGCTTCTTGTCGAAGTAGTCCCTTCTCCTTACTTCGGAGTGATGAATGTCGATGGAGATGTTCTCGATGCGCTCTCGCAATCTTGATTGTGTGCCTTGCACTTGTCGTTGTAGATCGAAGATAGACGCTTTGGTTATGTAGTTGTTCACGCCGTTGTTGTTGTCGAGGACCGGAGAGGAAATGCCTTGCCTATCTATCACAAGACTCGAGCAAATATGAGTGGGAGAAAGAGAAGAACTTATACCAATGTACCTGGACCGATGTTGACAATGAATCAAGTTCACTCAAATGCGGACAAAGAAATAGCACTATTGGTACCAATCCTTGTCGGTTCTCACACCTACACAAGTAAAGCTTATAGTGGAGCTCGGTGAGGATAGTGGCACAAAAATTTAATGCAAAATGTTAGCAAGAGTCAATAATGTTGAAAGAGATTCACAAATTCGCAAGTGAAACAAGTAGACCAATAGCAATATTGAAGGCACACGGAAACGCACACACGGATAGATAAATGGGGTCGTGCAACCAAGGAATGAGCACAAAATGTGGAATCCATGGAAAACGCTCGTGTTGCACAACTCAAGAGAGACGCTAGCACGATTGCTCAATAGGCGGATACGACACTTGTGCACAACCTATAAGATGCAAAATGGATAAACTTCTATCCCAAGTATGCTATGTATGTATGGTTCCCGGTGTTTCTCTCAAGATGATCCAAGATGATCGGATATGACAATCTTATATGCAATGTGGTATGATGCTATGGCACTTGCTTACAAGCTTCTTTGCTCTCTTTCTCTTTTGCTTAAAAGCTTTATTTCTTTTTTTTTCTATGGCCACTATGCACAATGCACAAACCAAGATAGCAATTGTGTATATGCGGGAACAAACTTGTGACACAAGATATGATAGCAATATATGCACCACGATGATATGGTATGTATGCTATGGGAAGTATGGATCACTAATGTGCACAAGTAACGTTGCCGGCAATACTCAAATGGCTAGTCTCGATAGGCAAGTGACGCAAAATGGGCTAGGGGTTAACAATGCAATGGCAAAGGGAATATACAATGGAGGGATACCAAGATACCAAGATGATATGGAGGTTACCGTTCGGCGATGATGAGTAGCGGTGTTCTTGATGTAGATACCAAGATGATGGAGACTCGTCCCTAAGTAGCCGAAACACCTTAGGAAACAGAAAAACCGCGAACTCAAAATCTCACACGTCAAATGTCAAAATGGTGGTAGCGGAAAGCGGTGGTGGTGTTGCACTAGGCAATGCAGAAGTGGAATGATGGGCTATACACGAGTCGGAGTTGAAGTTGCCGTCCCTAAATAGCCGAAACAGCTTAGGAGACACAAGCCACAACTCAAACAAGCTCAAAAAAATTGGGTTAGGTTGGGTTGGTGGAAGTGTATGATGGGCAAGGTTATGTGGAAGTGGTGGTGGTGGTTGATGAAGAAGTAATCGTCCCTAAGTAGCCGAAACACCTTAGGAGACTCTAATCACAACTCATACAACCACATATGCAATGGGGAACAAAATGGGTTAGGTTGCGGAAGTCGGTGGTGGCTATGCGGATGATATGGTGGAAGCCCTAGGCAAAGATGCCAAAATCCCGAAATTTTGATGGTGTCAAATGGTGTTGGTGGTATTTTTGTGGGATGGGGGATGTCAATAGCTTCAAAACAAGCTAAAGAACGTCAAAAACGGACTCCGGATGAATTAGTTATGACCAAAACAAAATTTCAGGCGTGTCAGTTTCAGGGTTAACCGGACATCCGGGAGGAGGTCCGGATGATCCGGGCTAGGTCCGGATGATCCGGGTGTACATCCGGATGATCCGGGTTCGTCAGCTCCGGTTCTGTTTTCTGGCTGCGTGGGGTATCCGGACGTCTGGGAGAGGGTCCAGCTGATCCGAGAGATGTCCGGATGATCCGGGAGAAGGTCCGGATGATCCGGGCAGGTCAAACTGCTCGGGATTTCCTCTCGGGGACGAATTTTTGGGCGGAAATGGATGATTTTTGGGGCAAAATTTGAGGGATTTCGTGGATGGAAGGTGGGGAAACTTGGGGAAATGCTAGATCCACTTGAAACCAAGCAAATCCACGGATCAAAATCAACAAAACATCATCAAACCAACAAATCACAAAAAAATTTGGGGTATTTTTGGTGGGGATTTTCGGATTTAGGACGAAAACAACAAAATCAAGCTAGAAAACACGGGGTAGGGGCTCCAAAAACGTGATCAACGTGGCTCATGATACCAAGATGATGTAGAGTGGAACCCTATAGCGTCGATCTTTCACGTTTGGAGTGGATCCTACGGGGAGACACGAAGAACGAGCGGAAGAACACGAGGAAATCACGGGGAGGAATGAGGGAAAACCACTCAACCAACAAGGAATCGGTCACACAAATGCTAGATCGAAGAACACAAAGAGATACACGAGATCCAAAGTCAACAAAGGTAAGGATACAAAGGTAACCGATCTTCTCCGTGAGGAGGCCTTGAATCCACAAAGGGATCTTCCCACGAGGGGGTCTTGAATCCGATAGGATCTACTCCGAAGAGGCCGCGGTCTCTCACGAGGAGGAGATCCGATGGATGAGCGAGGCTCTATCTCTAACTTGAGCTAAATCAACGCTAACCCTCAAAATGGGGAGGATGAGGTCTATTTATAGTGCTAAGCCACGAAGGGGTAAGTGAGGGGCGAAGGGGTACACGGGCCTCGGCCCAAGTCATGCGCGCAGGCAAGGCCGAATGATCCGGACGGGGTTCCGGATGATCCGGGCTGGTCCGGATGGTCCGGGTGGAGGCCCGGATGAGCTGGATGCCTGACTGGTGGCGGCGCAGGACCAGATGTCCGGCTGGGGGTCCGGACGTCCGGGCAGGGTCCGGATGATCCGGGACGGGGTCCGGATGATCCGGCTTCAGGTGGGAGCTTCGGGTGCCTTCGGGGTGAGTTACCCGGATGATCCGGAGGAGGGTCCAGATGATCCGGACGACGGTCCGGATGTCCGGCCTGGCTCCAACAGCCGCTCCGTCTTCTTCTTCTCCTTTCTTCCGTCTTCTCTTCCATGCTTGGCCTTGGTCCTTGGATTCTCCATGGTCATCGTGGTTGTACCTGAGTGTATGCAAGGTCCATGCATGAGGTAGTAGCCATGTCTCATATGCGGAAAGTGACGGTTCGAAGAGGAGTGAATTCACCTTGTGTCCAATGGCGCATAGTCGAGGTCTCATCTTATGTATCCTTAGGGCTTGGGGAGTAGTCGGAGTGTACATGGGGATGAACGTGGGATGCTCTGCATCAGGCTCTCTCACAAATATGAGCTAATCCAATGCTAAACCTAATACGAAGCTAGGAGACGAGTATATATAGTGCTAAGCCACGAAGGGGTAAGTGCACTGCGCGCAGGCAGGCCGGTAGTACCGGTCACGGGGCCGGTAGTACTGCTGAGAGCTCATGAGGGGCGGTAGTTCTGGCCGAGGAGGGCGGTACTACCGCTGGGAGGTCGGGCGCTGGCTTCTGGAGGTGGGCGTCGAAGGAGCCAGCAGTTGTACCAGAGGTCGGGGCAGTTGTTCCGGTCTTTGGGCAGAAACCGGTAGAACCGATGCTGTACCGGCCTTGCACCGCTTGATCACAGAATAGCGGTCGGTTGTTGACCGGTTGTACCGCTCGTTCTGGAGCGGCCAGGTTCTCTTCCTCCTTCTCTTCCACGCTTGGCCTTGGTCCTTCGATTCTCCATGGTCGTCTCGGTCGTACCTGAGTATATGCAAGATCCATGCATGAGGTAGTAGCCATGTCTCACATGTAGAAAGTGAAGGTTCGGAAAGGAGCGAGTTCACCTTGTGTCCCATGGTGTATATTCGAGGTCTCGTCATATGTCCTCTTGGGGCTTGAAGAGTAGTCGGAGTGTACATGGGGGTGAACGTGGGATGCTCCGCATCACTTCACGGTGTTGAAAGATAAGTTGACACATGCTCTGTTACTCCAACTTCCTGATTTTAATAAGACATTTGAGCTTCAATGTGATGCTAGTGGAACTAGATTAGGAGCTGTGTTATTACAAGATGGCAAACCTGTTGCCTACTTTTCTGAAAAATTGAGTGGGCCTAGTCTGAATTATTCTACTTATGATAAAGAATTATATGCTCTTGTTTGGACTTTAGAAACATGGCAACATTATTTATGGCCCAAAGAATTTGTTATACATTCTGACCATGAATCTTTGAAACATATTAAAAGTCAAGCTAAACTGAATCGTAGACATGCTAAATGGGTTGAATTCATTGAGACTTTCCCTTATGTCATTAAACACAAGAAGGGTAAACTAAATGTTATTGCTGATGCATTGTCTCGTCGCTATACTATGCTTTCACAACTTGACTTCAAAATATTTGGTTTGGAGACCATCAAAGATCAATATGTGCATGATGCTAATTTTAAAGATGTATTGCAGAATTGTAAAGAAGGAAGAACATGGAACAAGTTCGTCGTTAATGATGTATTTGTGTTCCGTGCTAACAAGCTATGCATTCCAGCTAGCTCCGTTCGTCTTTTGTTGTTGCAGGAGGCGCATGGAGGAGGATTAATGGGACACTTTGGCGTGAAGAAGACGGAGGACGTACTTGCTACACATTTCTTTTGGCCAAAGATGAGACGGGATGTTGAGCGCTTTGTTGCTCGCTGCACTACATGTCAAAAAGCTAAGTCACGACTCAATCCTCATGGTTTATATATGCCTTTGCCTGTACCTAGTGTTTCTTGGGAGGATATGTCTATCGATGTTGTATTAGGTTTACCTCGAACAAAGAAGGGGAGGGATAGCATATTTGTTGTCATGGATAGATTCTCGAAAATGGCACAATTTATACCATGTCATAAAAGCGATGATGCTGTTAATGTTGCTGATTTATTCTTTTGTGAAATTATTCGCTTGCATGGTGTGCCAAATACTATTGTTTCAGATCGTGATGAGGACATGACTACCTTGGATATGACCAAAAGTATTGCATATATGCATATTTGTCAGGTGATTTCTAGTGCAAACTATTCAATAATCTATTTATGTAATCCAGAACAAAAATACTTCACACACTTTTGTGTTTTGTCTAATTGCAGGTGTATGGGACATTTGTACAATCCACATATGAAGATAAGGAAGAAAGAGATGTTTATTTGCTGTCCAAAAAGTTCTCTCACGTCACTTTTGGCCCAAGAGAAGATAGAGTCCAAGTCTCTCACGTTCTGGATTCAGATTCGGACTGCACAGACACACCTGACTCAAAACGCACACAAGTTTTTCATACGGACTCCGAATTGGGTGATTCTTTTTTTGTTGGAAACTAGATTTCGTGCACTTTCCAACCCAGTTGGAATCACCTTCAAATTCGTCCGGAGCGTTGAGTTGTGGACGAAACAATCTGATGCTGCAGCAGAATCCGAGTCAAACTACAAGTCCAAAGGTGTTACATCACCTCCACTTGGGCCCATTGGCCTTGTACGACCTAGATTTAGTTTTAGGCTGCCTTGGGACGTCCTCCCACCTCCTTGGCCGCCACCCCTTGCTCCTATATAAGTAGATCCATCTACTAGCTTTTCCTTGAGATTTGTTTAGTTAAAAGTTAGCCATTGCAACTTCGTGTACTTCGTTTGTGTCCAACGACCAGACCAAGACCGCTTACGGATCCCCACATTTATCAATACTTCATATATACTCGCAATATTCAGATTGCTTTTATCATATTCTTGCTTGTTCTTCGATTGCTTGCAGGAATAGACCTTCGTGGTCAGGTTGATTGTGCTCCGGCGTGGTCAATAACCTCTCGGAGTTGGTTTAGCGATTGCTAAGGCGCAACGTCGTGCACATTTGTAGTCGGATCGTCAAAGTCGTCTCCACCAAATCGTTAGTTATCATCTCATCGAAAGATCGGGACACCCCGCCTCTATCAAGTGGTATCAGTTTTCAGGTTGCTCGGTGAGAATATCCAGTTTTCCTAGATTAGATTTATTTTCTTACCTATTGTCCAAGAAAAAGCCACACAAAAAAAGTTAGATCTGTTCATCCTTTATCCAAGCCAGTCTGAGCCTTTGCAATTTTCTATTCATTGCTTGCATAGTTGAATTATCGGTTGCATCGTCATGTCAGTTGCTGGTCTTAGCGTCTAGTTCCTTTAGAGTTTCGAGTTCTGTTCACATTAGTCACGCCGCCGCTGCATCATTATCCCTTCCGCTGTCCACCATCCCGTCTATTAATTTCCACCACATGCTACGCACTGTTCATTGTCATAATCATAGTTGAGGTCATTCACATCTTCGCCTGATCCAATCTGCATCTTATCTAGTTTGTCTTGGAAAGAAAAAAGAAGAAGATAGAGAAAAAAAAGAGAAAAAAGGAAAAAAAAAGAAAAAGAGAGAGAAGAAAAAGAAAAAAAAAGCGTGAGAAAAAAAAGTGAGAAGAATTTTTTTTTGGATCTATCTAGAATCAATCTCGTACCTGAATTCGGATTGGAATCTGTTTGCGCACTGTTCAGTAAAACAGGTGTATCTTCCTCATACGAAGTCAGTTTTGGCTCCGTGAGTACTCAAATTGAAGATAGCGACGAGCCGCATCTAAATAGTTGCAGAAGCTAGTTCAATATTTGACACCTCAAAATCGGCTTCTAAATAGGTCTTTTTGCCCTCTGAAGTTCGTGAACACAGCTTGTTCCAATTTTTCAGGCCAGTTTTAGAATTCTTTGACTCCTCATATCAACTTGGAATTGAGTGATTCTTTTTGCATTGGAAAGCTTGAGTTAGTAGCATTCTTTGAAAGAATTTATCAGAAAATTGGCTCAAACTTTTCAAGAGGAAAGTTGGAGAGAGAGTTGTTGTATATCCTGTTTGGCAGTTGTTTTTCATCATTATCTTTACTGCCGTTGTGATCTTCACTTATATCTTGCTGTCCAGAGCTACTTAGTATCCTTCATTGATGCTAGTTGTGCTACGCCGTGACCTCATTAGTGTTCTAGGCTCGCGTCTCTAGTCCGGTCTAGCCTAGGACCAGCACAGTACCGTCGTTGAGCGTTTATTCAACATTGCATCTTTGAATTGATTATTGCTAATCTTTTGCTACCATATATAGCCAACCTAGCTCCACATATTTCTACACCGTGTATACGTACGCTCCCCTGGCAATCGCTTTACTCAATATTCAGAGTTACTTGACATCGCTGGTTCCCGATCACCGCCTGCTGCATGGTAAGAACTTGTAAGACATTGATATTTGCTTTACTGTGAGCGTTTTACCACCACATCCTAGTAGTTATAGGAACATTATTTTTGGGTTTTGTTTCTTGTTCTACTAATCATGACAGGATCCAGAGTCAATTCATGGGCTTTGTCGATCGCGGGAGAGGTGCCACCACCTTTGCAAATACCACAACCGTCACGAGAGGTGCACAAACATCCAAATGCACATGATCAGGTTAATGTATCTATACCACCATTTAATGGCCGTTTTAAACCTGATTTATATATTGAATGGGAGTTCGACATAAAAAATATATTTGCTTCCCATAATTTCGATGAACATAAAAAGGTTAAGGTTGCGGTTGGCTCTTTCACTGGTTATGCTTTGGTTTGGTGGAGTGAATATTGTCGGTTACACCCTGATTATATACCTACTACTTGGGATGATTTGAAACTTGCCATGCGACATACTTTCGTCCCTGCTTATTATACTCGTGACATGATTAAGAAGTTGCAACACTTAAAACAAGGTAGTGAAACTGTAACAAAATATTATGATGATTTACAAACTACCTTGTTGCATTCCTCTTTAGAAGAAAGTGAAGATGATTTTATGGATAGATTTTGGGGAGGATTAAACCGTGATATTCAAGAGATACTAATTCATGAAGAGTGTTATCCTATGGACCATTTGTTTCATCTTGCTTGCAAAGCTGAACAGGAAATAAAACGACGTGTTGGCCACGAGGAGAACAGGCGCACGGTGCACATTCCAAGCGTTGATATGATTGTTCCTTCAACTACTAGGCATACTATGAGAACCACATCCGTTGTTGTCAGGACTACATCACCTCCACCATGTGACACATCGCCCCCGAGAGTGGCTACATCATCTGAGTTGATCATAAGAGGTAATGACAAAGGTACTGATCTTCCATCTCTACATGAGAATGATGAATGCCTTGTCAATTTGAATGCACCATCTGATGAGCTACCCACTACTTTGATCACACCACCTATTTTAGAGGACTACGTTGATAATTTGACTTTGCCATGTGATCAAACAACTGAAATACCAACAATTTTGAGTGCACCCATTGAATTAACTATTGATGCAGAAGAACCAATGTTTAATCATTTTGATATGACCTCTAATCTTGGTGATGATTCTGTGTTGAATGACTTATTGCATGTTTGCTTATTTAAGCATGTTGTAGCATGTAAATTTGATGCAAGTAAGGTTTATTCACCAATGTTGGGATGGTTTAATGATGAACATTGTCAATCTTTTGAAATGAATAAGAGCTTCACTTATATGTGCAAACTGAGTTGCAATATTTTCATGCCTTCTACTTCTTGTGCTAATTTTTTGGCTTTAGATTTTATCAACTATGCAAGTTACTCATCTATTCATGTGTCATATATGCAAAAATCAAGGGAAGTAAAAATGGATGACATATACATATACAACATGTACACCTTGTCTCTTTTGTTAGCCACATTTCAGATTAAGCAACGCCGAGGACGGCTTTATTTTCAAGAAGGGGAGGATGATGAGGACATGACTACCTTGGATATGACCAAAAGTATTGCATATATGCATATTTGTCAGGTGATTTCTAGTGCAAACTATTCAATAATCTATTTATGTAATCCAGAACAAAAATACTTCACACACTTTTGTGTTTTGTCTAATTGCAGGTGTATGGGACATTTGTACAATCCACATATGAAGATAAGGAAGAAAGAGATGTTTATTTGCTGTTCAAAAAGTTCTCTCACGTCACTTTTGGCCCAAGAGAAGATAGAGTCCAAGTCTCTCACGTTCTGGATTCAGATTCGGACTGCACAAACACACCTGACTCAAAACGCACACAAGTTTTTCATACGGACTCCGAATTGGGTGATTCTTTTTTTGTTGGAAACTAGATTTCGTGCACTTTCCAACCCAGTTGGAATCACCTTCAAATTCGTCCGGAGCGTTGAGTTGTGGACGAAACAATCTGATGCTGCAGCAGAATCCGAGTCAAACTACAAGTCCAAATGTGTTACATCACCTCCACTTGGGCCCATTGGCCTTGTACGACCTAGATTTAGTTTTAGGCTGCCTTGGGACGTCCTCCCACCTCCTTGGCCGCCACCCCTTGCTCCTATATAAGTAGATCCATCTAGTAGCTTTTCCTTGGGATTTGTTTAGTTAAAAGTTAGCCATTGCAACTTCGTGTACTTCGTTTGTGTCCAACGACCAGACCAAGACCGCTTACGGATCCCCACATTTATCAATACTTCATATATACTCGCAATATTCAGATTGCTTTTATCATATTCTTGCTTGTTCTTCGATTGCTTGCAGGAATAGACCTTTGTGGTCAGGTTGATTGTGCTCCGGCGTGGTCAATAACCTCTCGGAGTTGGTTTAGCGATTGCTAAGGCGCAACGTCGTGCACGTTTGTAGTCGGATCGTCAAAGTCGTCTCCACCAAATCGTTAGTTATCATCTCATCGAAAGATCGGGACACCCCGCCTCTATCAGATCGTGATACTAAATTTCTTAGCCACTTTTGGAGATGTTTATGGGCTAAGTTGGGGACTAAACTGCTTTTTAGTACTACTTGTCACCCCCAAACTCATGGACGAACTGAAGTATTCAATAGAACATTGTCTACTATGCTTAGGGCTGTTTTGAAGAATAATAATAAAATGTGGGAAGAATGCTTGCCTCATATTGAATTTGCTTATAATCGTTCATTGCATTCTACTACTAAGATGTGCCCTTTTGAAATTGTGTATGGTTTCCTAACTCGTGCACCTATTGATTTGTTGCCTCTTCCATCTTCGGAGAAGGTTAATTTTGATGCTAAACAACGTGCTGAATTGATTTTAAAAATGCATGAGTTAACTAAGGAAAACATTGAGCGTATGAATGCTAAATATAAACTTGCTGGAGATAAAGGTAGAAAACATGTTGTGTTCGCACCTGGAGATCTTGTTTGGTTACATTTGCGTAAGGATAGATTTCCTGATTTGCGCAAATCAAAGCTAATGCCACGTGCTGATGGTCCTTTTATGGTGTTAGAGGAAATAAATGATAATGCATATAAACTTGAGCTGCCTGCAGATTTTGGGGTTAGTCCCACTTCTAACATTGCAGATTTGAAACCTTATTTGGGTGAGGAAGATGAGCTTCCGTCGAGGACGACTTCATTTCAAGAAGGGGAGGATGATGAGGACATCAATACCATTGTTACACCCACAGCCCCTGCTGCTATACATATTGGACCAATTACTAGAGCTCGCGCACGCCAATTAAATTACCAGGTACTTTCATTTCTTGGTAATGATTCCAATGTTCATGAGAATATGATGCTGCCTAAATTGGATATGATGTAGGGTGGAACCCTATGTGGACGATCTTTCATGTTTGGAGTGGATCCTACGGGGAGACACGAAGAACGAGCGGAAGAACACGAGGAAATCACGGGGAGGAACGAGGGAAAACACTCAACCAACAAGGAATCGGTCACACAAGTGCTAGATCAAAGAACACAAAGAGATACACGAGATCTAAAGTCAACAAAGGTAAGGATACAAAGGTAACCGATCTTCTCCATGAGGAGGTCTTGAATCCACAAGGGGATCTTCCCACGAGGGGGTCTTGAATCCGATAGGATCTTCTCCGAAGAGGCCGCGGTCTCTCACGAGGAGGAGATCCGATGGATGAGCGAAGCTCTATCTCTAACTTGAGCTAAATCAATGCTAAACCTAACTAGGAGGAGGCGGAGGAGTATTTATAGTCTTAGTGCAAAAGGGGGCGAAGTGAAGGGGTACATGGGCTTCGGCCCGAAATTGTGCGCAGACAGGTACCGGACGTCCGCTGGGGTCCGGTCGTCCGGTGGCTCGTCGGCGTCCGGACGTCCGGTAGTCTTCGGACTTCCGCTAATTCGGCTTGGGTGTCGTGGCACCGGTCGTCCGGTGGGGCCGGTCGTCCGCTCGCTGGGAGGTATGGCCGGTCATTCGGTCCTTGACGGACGTCCGCTCGCTGGGGCCTGCGTTGGCTGGGTCTTCAGGCGCCGGTCGTCCGCCAAGGGCCGGACGTCCGCTCGCTGTGAGAGGCCGGTCGTCCGGTGTCGTCCGGACGTCCGCTCGCTGGAGCTTCTTCGGCAGCTCCTTCTCTTGGTCCTTGTACTTAGCGTCCTCGCTAGCTCGTCCATGGTCTTCCTCCTTGTTCCTGATCATGCATAGCACAAATATCTGAGGTAGTAACCATGTCTCACATGTGGGAAGTGAAGGTTCGGGGAGGAGCGAGTTCACCTTGTGTCCAATGGCGTATGTTCGAGGTCTCGTCGTATGTCCACTTGGGGTTTGGAGAGTAGTCGGAGTGTACATGGGGATGAACGTGGGATGCTCCGCATCATCTCCCTTCCCTTGGGAAAGATCCGACATCGGATCGTGATCCTCATCACCATGGAAACGGTTGTCGTAGACGGACTTGTAGTTGGACGAAGTTGAAGACATGGCGCAATCCAAGTAGTCCAAGGTGTTGCCGGAGTGATAGACATGCAAAAAGAGCAAACACAAGCAACACTCAGAAATACATTGGTTAGCGCACACAAAGTGTCCATCATGTAAGAATGAGTCCGTGCGGCAAGATTGGTCGTGACAAAGCGCATGAAGCTTATCAAGTTGATCTAGAATGAGATGCAAAGCATTCATGGGAGGAAATGCAATCATTGTGCACACAAATGTGTTGTAAATATGATTAATGCAACCACGGTGCAAAATGATGTCACAGTGAGACGGTTTATCAATAGCATGAATATGGCAATGGATGCTCAACATGTGTATGTTATCATGCAATTGATGATGGGTAATATGATCATGATGTATGAATATGCCATCAAGGAAGATCACAACAATTTTGCTAAGGAAGTGCACAAGCTCATATATCATGGATGACATGGAAATAGATGCAACAAGGCAATCATAATGTGGGTCAATCCATGCATAGGGTGCAAACTTGTGGTGAGTATGATAAGTCCATCGAGCATGATATGTATGAGCACAATCAACAAATATGGAGGTGTTGGTGTACCAAATCTCGATGTCGAGGCATGAGTGGAGTTTCGAAGGTGTATCCAATAAGTGCGAGCGCTCCTCAATGTGAAGGTCCACAGAGCCAATCTCCAATGTTGCTCCTCCATCCAATAGATTTAACATGTAGACAACAAGAAGGAAGCAACAATGAAAGAGTGACCCATACAATATGCGTATTTGAGGATGGCTCAAAGAGAAGGAGGTCACCTTTAGGGGTTTCTCAAGGATGATGGAGTCGCGCATCTTGTATGCCTTCACATAATCAACATGTCTCGTGGTGGTACCGCCTTGTAAATCCTTCAAAATGAAAGAACATGACAAACACTCGGAAAAACAAATGAGGTTAGCGGAAGTGCAAAACCTATCATTCGTGTGGTAAGATACCCAACAAGTGTATGCATCCTGCTCATCATAAGAAAGTACAACGGAGCATTTCATAGTATGGAGGCATATGATGCAAGAACAACCAAATGCAACAGGCTCAATCAAACAAGCATGCATCACAAGTAAAGTGTCCAAGTCTCCAAGATCAATAAGCATAGCAAGTTGGCACTCAATACAAGGTGATATGAGAGATGCAACTAATGGAGACAAGAGGCAATGATCATGAAAAATCAAGTGAGAGGCATCAACATCTAGGTCATCAACCCAAGAAAGCAAGCAATAGTGGAACATGGGTGATGCAACATAGCAAGCAATCATAGCGATCAAGTCAAACATGCTAGTAGTGTGAAGATGCAACATACTAGAAGGAATCATGGCAAGCATGTCATGTGTGCAAATAGTGGGCATGAATAATTCACATGTCATAGCACAAGCATGAAAGCAAGATGTGAGGAACATAGCATGAATGTATTGGTGAGAAGCCATATGTAAATAGCAATGGGTCATCATGGCTCTCCCAACACAACAAACATCGATAGCATGGGGCACATGATAAACATGGCAATAGCAACAAGGATCTCCACCAAGCATGCAAATACACATAGAAGTATCAAAATGGTGAATCATGGGTAGATGCAAGCAAGGGTCACAATTGCATGGCAAATGCATAGAAGCAAGTATAACATGCAAAGTGAACACGGGAAAATGAGCATATGGTGACAAGTGGTAAATAGCCCATAGCCGTGTGAGAGCCAAGTAGAAGAGATGCGCGTAGTCCTTGCGCGAAGGGAACGGTGGTAAGGATAGTCCACGGGATCCCAAGTCGTCGTTGCTCTCAAGAGCTCGTTTCGTCAACTCATGGGATTGTGAGGTTGACGAGTGTTCATAAGTACCTACACAAAACAAAGACAAAGAGAAAATTGTGTGTGCATGGTATATGTACACATCATCCATCATGATGCGCACGGGCCTGTGTCGGTTAGCACAAAATATCCAATGCTCAAATAAATGAGATGCGTGATATAGAAACATGTCATCCATCATGATAGGTTTGTTCTTATGTATAGCATAATGGAGACTCAAAGGATGTAATGCATCATGAGAAATTTCAAGAGCATTGTTATTCATGGAAAGCATATGGTGCAAGCAATTATGGAAATCATGCAAAGTATGGAATGCATCAAAATCTCCTAATATGTATGAGGAAACTATGGGGGTCTCCTCATGAGCATTAGTAGGAACATCACATGGAGAATATTGACAACATCCAAAACAATGCATATTTGGAACAATGTGATCATGGCATGATATAGTAGATGAATTGCGCAAATCATGTAAAGGAAGCATGTCAATATCATCACAAGAGAAGCAAAAGCCAATGACCATCATCTCGTCATCTATGCCATAAGTGCAAATGGGATTGATTTTAATGGGGCATGCATAGTTACTATGTTGAGATTGAAATGATTCAATATGGGAGATGTCACGCATAGCATATGACAAGTTCAATGGATTTTCAAACATGAAGTGACCAATAGATCTTTCACATGATATCCTATGAAGCATAGCATCACAACTAGGCAACTCAACATGCTCATCATCATATTCATCATAAATAGGTAATTCAAGGCATGAAGAAGTCTCACTAGCATGAAGCATGGGAATAGGTGGATCAACATTATGCAAGCAATCATTGGTAAGATAGTCCACTAGTGGGACAAGAGAAGCACCATCACCTATGTTACCTTTGGAGCGTCGCTCATGTGTTGTAGGTGAGGTGTTGAAGATCGTCTCGTTGTCATCTTCATCTTGATGGAACCATGTGGGGGGTGTATCATCATCCACCATGGCCATCGTCGTCTTCAATGGAGGAATAGACTCGTCAAGGATAGGCATGTCGTTATGTAGGAGACCTAGCACCAAAGAAGAAAACACACTAGGAGTAGAGGTTAAGTCGTTAGGAATCATAGTGGCCTCACATGCCGTGTCAACTACCTCACTCACTAAGTGTTGTGGCTCACTCACTCCCTCAAGAATGCTCTCACTCATATGGTTGGTGGAGTCACTCAAATGGCGCTCAACCTCACATAGGATGTGTGGCATGATCTCATGTGTGGGGCTAGTGGTGGTCACACTCATCCTCTCATAGGAAATGCTCTCAATGTCACGTATGGTGGAGTCACTCATGTCACTCATTTGGTGGTGGCTCTCCTCACATGGCACCTGGGGCATCTCTTCACATGTGGGTGTCAGAGAGATGTAGGTGCAAATGTCTCCATGCGCGGTCGCGTAGCTTGACTCGGAGGAGGAGTCCAATGTGGGCGTCGTCTTCATGTTGTTGAAGAGGTTCGCGCTCGTCGCCGTGGTCGAAGGGGATGGCCCTTGCCCGACCGTCTTGTCACCGTCTTGGTGTGGGAGGCCCATATGATGTGGCACCTCGTAGCTCGTCTCCATGACCGAAGGGAATTTCCCATGCTCGGCCATCTTCCTTGAGGGGCTTCCGAAGATGGAAGTGTCGCCCTCGCTTGTAGGTGGTCGCCTTGGACTTGATGAAGTCATTGTAGGCGTACTCATGGGAAGTAGGCGAAGATGCCGAACATCCAAAGGCGAAGATGCCTTGATAGCACTTGGCGAAGATGCCAAAGTGGTTGTTGTAGCCGTAGCACCGTCTTGGTGGTGGTCGTCTCGCGGTCTTCTCTTGTGCTTATGAAGCTTGGACTTGGCGTGAAGTAGGGCTTGTTGGGACTTGTGCACTTGCGCTTGTGGAGCATCTTCATGATGATGATGTCGCTGTCGTGCCTGAGCTCGTTGGCATTCGTCGTCATCGTGCACATGATGCTTGGAGGTGACTTGCCCTTCATGACGATGTTGATCACGAACGTGATGGTGGTCGCCATGTAGATGTGGACGAGGATGATTTGCACTTGCATCTTTTTCGCGCTCCGAAGACTTGTGGCTTGAATGTCGCCGCCTTGAAGATGATGAAGGGGAAGTAGACTTGAGCAAGGTCCGAATATCCTCCATCCTTGCATCTTGCTCCTCTTTATGTGCGGCGAGCTTCTTGTCGATCTAGTCCCTTCTCCTTGCTTCGGAGTGATGAATGTCGATGGAGATGTTCTCGATGCGCTCTCGCAATCTTGATTGTGTGCCTTGCACTTGTCGTTGTAGATCGAGGATAGACGCTTTGGTTATGTAGTTGTTCACGCCGTCGTTGTTGTCGAGGACCGGAGAGGAAATGCCTTGCCTATCCATCACAAAACTCGAGCAAATATGAGTGGGAGAAAGAGAAGAACTTACACCAATGTACCTTGACCGAAGTTGACAATGAATTAAGTTCACTCAAATGCGGACAATGAAATAGCACTATTGGTACCAATCCTTGTCGGTTCTCACACCTACACAAGTAAAGTTTATGGTGGAGCTCGGTGAGGATAGTGGCACAAAAATTTAATGCAAAATGTTAGCAAGAGTCAATAATGTTGAAAGAGATTCACAAATTCGCAAGTGAAACAAATGGACCAATAGCAAACAATGGCACACGGAAACACACACACAGATAGATAAATGGGGTCGTGCAACCAAGGAATGAGCACAAAATGTGGAATCCAAGGAAAACGCTTGTGTTGCACAACTCAAGAGAGACGCTAGCACGATTGCTCAATTGGTGGATACGACACTTGTGCACAACCTATAAGATGCAAAATGGATAAACTTCTATCCCAAGTATACTATGTATGTATGGTTCCCGGTGTATCTCTCAAGATGATCCAAGATGATCGGATATGACAATCTTATATGCAATGTGGTATGATGCTATGGCACTTGCTTACAAGCTTCTTTGCTCTTTCTCTTTTGCTTAAAAGCTTTATTTCTTTTTCTTTTTTTTCTATGGCCACTTTTGCACAATGCACAAACCAAGATAGCAATTGTGTATATGCGGGAACAAACTTGTGACACAAGATATGATACCAATATGATATGGTATGTATGCAATGGGAAGTATGATCACTAATGTGCACAAGTAACGTTGCCTGCAATACTCAAATGGCTAGTCTCGATAGGCAAGTAACGCAAAAATGGGCTAGGGGTTAACAATGCAATTGCAAGGGTAATATACAATGGTGTCATCGAGGTTACCGTCCTTTGCGATGATGAGTGGCGGTGTTCTTGATGTAGATACCAAGATGATGGAGACTCGTCCCTAAGTAGCCGAAACACCTTAGGAAACGGAAAAACCGCGAACTCAAAATCTCAAATGACAAATGTCAAATGGTGGTAGCGGAAAGCGGTGGTGGTTTTGCACTAGGCAATGCGGAAGAGGGATGATGGGTTATGCGAGTCAATGTTGAAGTTGCCGTCCCTAAGTAGCCGAAACACCTTAGGAGACACAAGCCACAACTCAAACAAAATTGGGTTAAGTTGGGGTTGGTGGAAGCGTATGGTGGGTAAGCCTATGCGGAAGTGGAGGTGGTGGTTGATGAAGAAGTAATCGTCCCTAAGTAGCCGAAACACCTTAGGAGACTCGAATCACTACTCAAGCAACCACTAATGCTAAGGGCTAGTTTGAGCTTGTTTGAGTTGATCAAGATGGGTTAGGTTGCGGAAGTCGGTGATGGCTATGCGGATGATGTGGTGGAAGGCCTAGGCAAACTTGCCAAGTTTTCGAAAATTTGATGGATTCAAATTGATAGAGGCAAAGGTGTCCCGTCTTTCGATGAGATGGTGGATTTCGCTTTGGTGGAAGTCGACTTTGACGATCCGACTACGAACGTGCGAGGACGTCGCGCCTTAGCAATCGCTAAACCAACTCCGAGAGGTTATTGACCACGCCGGAGCACGATCAACCTGACCACGAGGGTCTGTTTCCTGCGAGCAAACGAAGAACAAGCAAGAAACTAAGATTGCAATCTGGATATTGCGAATATAAGATGAAAGCTTTATTGATCAAGGTGGGGTTCTGTGACGCCTTTGTCTGGTCGTTGGACACAAACGAAGTACGCGAAGTTGCAGCTATGGCGAACTTTTAATCTAAACAAAACCCAAAGTCTAAACGATGCCCTAAGGGCTGTATATATGGAGGAAGAGGGGGGGAATTTCGTGGCCCTTGGTGGAGGAGTCCGAAATCAACCCTATCTCTTGTTTCCCCACACATACGGACTCTAAAAATAGCCTATACTTATGTATTTCGAAATTACATGGGCCTGGCCCAATAATAAGGTGACGCAGCACCTAAAATAGCCTCGGGACGAAATTTATGAAGTGGCATCTTGTATATTTCGTCCAAGGCTTCATGCACCCATTATGGTGGCTTCAAAGTCTTGAAATCATCACTGGTAACTCCGTTCTTGTTCCCCTTGCGCATGCCATCATCTCCATGCTTGTTCTTGCTCCAATGTTCATCCTTCTCCAAGCTAGGCCCTTCATTTGTAAGCAAAACAAATGTATCCAATTTAGGCAGCATCATATTCTCATGAACATTAGAATCATTACCAAGAAACGAAAGTACCTGGTAATTTAGTTGGCGTGCACGAGCTCTAGTAATTGGTCCAGTATGTATAGCAGCAGGGGCTGTGGGTGTAACAATTGTATTGATGTCCTCATCATCCTCCCCTTCTTGAAATGAAGTCGTCCTCGACGGAAGTTCATCTTCCTCACCCAAATAAGGCTTCAAATCTGCAATGTTAAAAGTGGGACTAACCCCAAAATCTGCAGGCAGCTCTAGTTTATATGCATTATCATTTATTTTCTCTAACACCTTAAAGGGACCATCAGCACGTGGCATTATCTTTGATTTGCGCAAATCAGGAAATCTATCCTTACGCAAATGTAACCAAACAAGATCTCCAGGTGCAAACACAACATGTTTTCTACCCTTATCTCCAGCAAGTTTATATTTAGCATTCATACACTCAATGTTTTCCTTAGTTAACTCATGCATTTTTAAAATTAATTCAGCACGTTGTTTAGCATCAAAATTAACCTTCTCCGAAGATGGAAGAGGCAACAAATCAATAGGTGCACGAGGTAGGAAACCATACACAACTTCAAAAGGACACATCTTAGTAGTAGAATGCAATGAACGATTATAAGCAAATTCAATATGAGGCAAGCATTCCTCCCACATTTTCTTATTATTCTTCAAAACAGCCCTAAGCATAGTAGACAACGTTCTATTGACTACTTCAGTTTGTCCATCAGTTTGGGGGTGACAAGTAGTACTAAAAAGCAGTTTAGTCCCCAACTTAGCCCATAAACATCTCCAAAAGTGGCTAAGAAATTTAGTATCACGATCTGAAACAATAGTATTTGGCACACCATGCAAGCGAATAATTTCACGAAAGAACAAATCAGCAACATTAACAGCATCGTCGCTTTTATGACATGGTATAAAGTGTGCCATTTTCGAGAATCTATCCACGACAACAAATATGCTATCCCTCCCCTTCTTTGTTCGAGGTAAACCTAAAACAAAGTCCATAGATATATCCTCCCAAGGAACACTAGGTACAGGCAAAGGCATATATAAACCATGAGGATTGAGTCGTGACTTAGCTTTTTGACATGTAGTGCAGCGAGCAATAAAATGCTGAACATCCCATCTCATCTTTGGCCAAAAGAAATGTGTAGCAAGTACGTCCTCCGTCTTCTTCACGCCAAAGTGTCCCATTAATCCTCCTCCATGCGCCTCCTGCAACAACAAAAGACGAACGGAGCTAGCTGGAATGCATAGCTTGTTAGCACGAAACACAAATCCATCGTTAACGACGAACTTGTTCCACATTCTTCCTTCTTTACAATTCTGCATTACATCTTTAAAATCAGCATCATGCACATATTGATCTTTGATGGTCTCCAAACCAAATATTTTGAAGTCAAGTTGTGAAAGCATAGTATAGCGGCGAGACAATGCATCAGCAATAACATTTTCTTTTCCCTTCTTGTGTTTAATGACATAAGGAAAAGTCTCAATGAATTCAACCCATTTAGCATGTCTACGATTCAGTTTAGCTTGACTTTTAATATGTGATGAGGACATCAATACAATTGTTACACCCACAGCCCCTGCTGCTATACATACTGGACCAATTACTAGAGCTCGTGCACGCCAACTAAATTACCAGGTACTTTCGTTTCTTGGTAATGATTCTAATGTTCATGAGAATATGATGCTGCCTAAATTGGATACATTTGTTTTGCTTACAAATGAAGGGCCTAGCTTGGAGAAGGATGAACATTGGAGCAAGAACAAGCATGGAGATGATGGCATGCGCAAGGGGAACAAGAACGGAGTTACCAGTGATGATTTCAAGACTTTGAAGCCACCATAATGGGTGCATGAAGCCTTGGACGAAATATACAAGATGCCACTTCATAAATTTCGTCCCGAGGCTATTTTAGGTGCTGCGTCACCTTATTATTGGGCCAGGCCCATGTAATTTCGAAATACATAAGTATAGGCTATTTTTAGAGTCCGTATGTGTGGGGAAACAAGAGATAGGGTTGATTTCGGACTCCTCCACCAAGGGCCACGAAATTCCCCCCCTCTTCCTCCATATATACAGCCCTTAGGGCATCGTTTAGACTTTGGGTTTTGTTTAGATTAAAAGTTCGCCATAGCTGCAACTTCGCGTACTTCGTTTGTGTCCAACGACCAGACAAAGGCGTCACAGAACCCCACCTTGATCAATAAAGCTTTCATCTTATATTCGCAATATCCAGATTGCAATCTTAGTTTCTTGCTTGTTCTTCGTTTGCTCGCAGGAAACAGACCCTCGTGGTCAGGTTGATCGTGCTCCGGCGTGGTCAATAACCTCTCGGAGTTGGTTTAGCGATTGCTAAGGCGCGACGTCCTCGCACGTTCGTAGTCGGATCGTCAAAGTCGACTTCCACCAAAGCGAAATCCACCATCTCATCGAAAGACGGGACACCTTTGCCGCTATCATGTGCCCTTTTGAAGTTGTGTATGGTTTCCTACCTCGTGCACCTATTGATTTGTTGCCTCTTCCATCTTCGGAGAAGGTTAATTTTGATGCTAAACAACGTGCTGAATTGATTTTAAAAATGCATGAGTTAACTAAGGAAAACATTGAGCGTATGAATGCTAAATATAAACTTGCTGGAGATAAGGGTAGAAAACATGTTGTGTTTGCACCTGGAGATCTTGTTTGGTTACATTTGCGTAAGGATAGATTTCCTGATTTGCGCAAATCAAAGCTAATGCCCCGTGCTGATGGTCCCTTTAAGGTGTTAGAGAAAATAAATGATAATGCATATAAACTTGAGCTGCCTGCAGATTTTGGGGTTAGTCCCACTTTTAACATTGCAGATTTGAAGCCTTATTTGGGTGAGGAAGATGAACTTCCGTCGAGGACGACTTCATTTCAAGAAGGGGAGGATGATGAGGACATCAATACAATTGTTACACCCACAGCCCCTGCTGCTATACATACTGGACCAATTACTAGAGCTCGTGCACGCCAACTAAATTACCAGGTACTTTCGTTTCTTGGTAATGATTCTAATGTTCATGAGAATATGATGCTGCCTAAATTGGATACATTTGTTTTGCTTACAAATGAAGGGCCTAGCTTGGAGAAGGATGAACATTGGAGCAAGAACAAGCATGGAGATGATGGCATGCGCAAGGGGAACAATAACGGAGTTACAAGTGATGATTTCAGGACTTTGAAGCCACCATAATGGGTGCATGAAGCCTTGGATGAAATATACAAGATGCCACTTCATAAATTTCGTCCCGAGGCTATTTTAGGTGCTGCGTCACCTTATTATTGGGCCAGGCCCATGTAATTTCGAAATACATAAGTATAGGCTATTTTTAGAGTCCGTATGTGTGGGGAAACAAGAGATAGGGTTGATTTCGGACCCCTCCACCAAGGGCCACGAAATTCCCCCCTCTTCCTCCATATATACAGCCCTTAGGGCATCGTTTAGACTTTGGGATTTGTTTAGTTAAAAGTTAGCCATTGCAACTTCGTGTACTTCGTTTGTGTCCAACGACCAGACCAAGACCGCTTACGGATCCCCACCATTATCAATACCTCATATATATTTGCAATATTCAGATTGCTTTATCATATTCTTGCTCGTTCTTCGATTGCTTGCAGGAATAGACCTTCGTGGTCAGGCTGACCGTGCTTCCGGCATCGTCAGTAACCTCAGGAGATTGGTTTAGCGATTGCTAAGGCGCAACGTTGTGCACGTTCGTAGTCGGATTGTCAAAGTCGTCTCCACCAAATCGATAGTTATCATCTCATCGAAAGATCGGGACACCCCCGCCTCTATCAATCCTCCCCTTCTTGAAATGAAGTCGTCCTCGGCGGAAGTTCATCTTCCTCACCCATATAAGGCTTCAAATCTGCAATGTTAAAAGTGGGACTAACCCCAAAATCTGCAGGCAGCTCAAGTTTATATGCATTATCATTTATTTTCTCTAACACCTTAAAGGGACCATCAGCACGTGGCATTAGCTTTGATTTGCGCAAATCAGGAAATCTATCCTTACGCAAATGTAACCAAACAAGATCTCCAGGTGCAAACACAACATGTTTTCTACCCTTATCTCCAGCAAGTTTATATTTAGCATTCATACGCTCAATGTTTTCCTTAGTTAACTCATGCATTTTTAAAATCAATTCAGCACGTTGTTTAGAATCAAAATTAACCTTCTCCGAAGATGGAAGAGGCAACAAATCAATAGGTGCACGAGGTAGGAAACCATACACAACTTCAAAAGGGCACATCTTAGTAGTAGAATGCAATGAACGATTATAAGCAAATTCAATATGAGGCAAGCATTCCTCCCACATTTTCTTATTATTCTTCAAAACAGCCCTAAGCATAGTAGACAACGTTCTATTGACTACTTCAGTTTGTCCATCAGTTTGGGGGTGACAAGTAGTACTAAAAAGCAGTTTAGTCCCCAACTTAGCCCATAAACATCTCCAAAAGTGGCTAAGGAATTTAGTATCACGATCTGAAACAATAGTATTTGGCACACCATGCAAGCGAATAATTTCACGAAAGAACAAATCAGCAACATTAACAGCATCATCGCTTTTATGACATGGTATAAAGTGTGCCATTTTCGAGAATCTATCCACGACAACAAATATGCTATCCCTCCCCTTCTTTGTTCGAGGTAAACCTAAAACAAAGTCCATAGATATATCCTCCCAAGGAACACTAGGTACAGGCAAAGGCATATATAAACCATGAGGATTGAGTCGTGACTTAGCTTTTTGACATGTAGTGCATCTAGCAATAAAACGCTCAACATCCCGTCTCATCTTTGGCCAAAAGAAATGTGTAGCAAGTACGTCCTCCGTCTTCTTCACGCCAAAGTGTCCCATTAATCCTCCTCCCTTACAACGACGACAAATAATATCACTTGTGTGCCCTGTTGATGCCATGGAAGAAGAAGAACGCTGTGCAGGCCCCGCAGTTGCGCTCTTGGCAGATAATGGTGGTTGTGCCTGTTTTCTTGTATCACGGCTGGAGGTGGCACCGGATGGAGGTGCTGGTGCAGTTGAAGTAGAAGATGCACGTGGTGTCCATGATGAAGGTCGGCCTGCAGAAAAGTTAGTTCGCCCCAATGCTTGTCGATCCTGCACTTCACGTTCAGCTTTACAAGCAAGATGGAATAAACGAGTGATATTAGTATACTCCTTATAGTCTAGAATGGTCTGAATCTCTCTATTTAATCCACCCAGAAAACGTGCTAGCATAGCTTCATTCTCCTCAACAATACCACATCTAATCATGCCAGTTTGTAATTCCTGATAATATTCTTCTACAGAATTTTTCCCTTGTCTTAAACGCTGCAATTTTTGAAGCAATTCACGTTGATAATATGGTGGAACCCAACGCGTACGCATAGCAGTTTTCAAAGCAGCCCAAGTAGTTGGAATAGGATATAATCTACAATGTTCAGACCACCATACACATGCAAAACTAGTGAAAGCACAAACAGCAGCAGCAACTCGTCTCTCCTCAGGATATTGTAAACATGTAAATCGTTGTTCAGTTTCTAACTCCCAAGTAAGATATATATCAGGAACATATCTACCCTCAAATGGTGGAATATTCAATTTCAGTTTAGGAATATGGACATCATCGCGTACCTGAGGTGGTGGTGCAGGCCTACCATTACGAATATATACCTGAGGTCGACCTGCTGGTGGTGGTACAGGTGGCTGCACGTAGTGTTGATTTTGATCAACCTCATCCTCATAGCCTCCCACATAATCATCCTCCTCCGCATCAGCAGCAGGAGCCACAGAAGTATCAACAGCAGCACCAACAGTTTGGCCAAACGCAAGAGGAACACGGCTTGCTCGGCGGAGGTCTGCTTCGCGACATGGAGGTAGTCGTTGTTGTTGTTGTTGGAGAGGTGCGTTAGGTACAGCGGGTGGTGGTGGTGGAAGACGCGCGAGCAATTCATTAAACTTGTTATCGAGCTTTGTTTCGAACGTCTTCTCAAGGCCAGTGATCTTCTCCATGGCCTCTTCAAAATTGTTCAGCACATCTTGCACCTGTTCAGTCATCATTTGCTGAAACTTATCATGAAGCTCCTTGTTCGATAAATTCTCCCAGTCAATCTCGTCGGCTTGTGATCCTGGCATGGTTAGCAGCAATAGAAACACACAAGAATATGATCCTACAGACTACGAACAAGTGCTGGTGGTGGGTGTCACAAATCCGTCAAGCAAATCTCAAATTCTTACCAGTTCTTACCCAGCAGCAGGCGGTGATCGGCAACCGTTGTAGTCAAAAACTCTCAAAGCTTGGATAGAGCGATTACCAGGGAGAGTCGAACACACGACGTAGATGTATGTGGAGCTGGGAAGGCTTATAGTATGGTAGCAAAAAGGGTCAGCAATAATCAATTCAGAGATGCAAAGTTGAATAAACGCTCAACGACGGTACTGTGCTGGTCCTAGGCTAGACTGTGCTAGAGACGCGAGCCTAGAACACCAACAAAATCACGGCGCGGCACGTAAACAAGGGAAAAGCACACTCTGAATTTTTTTTTTCGCTCTTTTTTTTTGCGCTCTTTTTTTTTGCGCTGTTTTTTTTTTGCGAAAAATCACTATAATGGCGAGTGTCTCAAAACTCTTCCTAGCTCAAACTGACAGGATGGGCACGAAATTTTTCGACCAAATTTTTTTTTTTCGACTGCCCGAACCCAAAAACTAGAAACGGGTCAAAAAAAACTTCCTATAATGGCACCTGTCTCAAAACACTCAGAAACACCTAAAAATAGGATAGCCAGAATTTTTTTCGAAAAATGCGTTTTCGAAAAATTTTGGGCCTAAATGGAGCGTGGCTACCCGACTCTTTTTTTTTCCGAAACCTACTCCGGCAAGGAAACACGAATCGGAATCTGGATGGATCCCGAAAACAAACCTAATAAGCAAGGAACTCGGATTGGTGGTGGATATATGGTGGTAGTATATGGCAGCGGTGGTGGTAGCGGTGGTAGTATATGGATATGGATCGGTGGTGGTATATGGGCACGGATTGGTGGTGGTATATGGATACGGATTCGGAGCGGTGGCAGATAAGCGGTGGTGGTAGATGGCAGGGGCGATGATGATGGTGCGGCGGCAGCGTGACAACTTATGACCAGAACTCGAAACTCTAAAAGACTAGACGCTAAGACCAGCAACTAGACCGACGATGCAACCGCAAATTCAACAAAGCAAAACCATAAAAAGATTATGCAAAGGCTCAGATTGGTTCGGATATGATGAACTAACCCTAATTTTTTTTGTGGCTTTTTCGTGGACTGTAGGTATGAAGAACAGACTCGATCTAAACTATGAAAAACTGTAAAATCTCACCGAGCAACCTGGAAATCTGATACCACTTGATAGAGGCAAAGGTGTCCCGTCTTTCGATGAGATGGTGGATTTCGCTTTGGTGGAAGTCGACTTTGACGATCCGACTACGAACGTGCGAGGACGTCGCGCCTTAGCAATCGCTAAACCAACTCCGAGAGGTTATTGACCACGCCGGGGCACGATCAACCTAACCACGAGGGTCTGTTTCCTGCGAGCAAACGAAGAACAAGCAAGAAACTAAGATTGCAATCTGGATATTGCGAATATAAGATGAAAGCTTTATTGATCAAGGTGGGGTTCTGTGACGCCTTTGTCTGGTCGTTGAACACAAACGAAGTACGCGAAGTTGCAGCTATGGCGAACTTTTAATCTAAACAAAACCCAAAGTCTAAACGATGCCCTAAGGGCTGTATATATGGAGGAAGAGGGGGGGAATTTCGTGGCCCTTGGTGGAGGGGTCCGAAATCAACCCTATCTCTTGTTTCCCCACTCATACGGACTCTAAAAATAGCCTATACTTATGTATTTCGAAATTACATGGGCCTGGCCCAATAATAAGGTGACGCAGCACCTAAAATAGCCTCGGGACGAAATTTATGAAGTGGCATCTTGTATATTTCGTCCAAGGCTTCATGCACCCATTATGGTGGCTTCAAAGTCCTGAAATCATCACTTGTAACTCCGTTCTTGTTCCCCTTGCGCATGCCATCATCTCCATGCTTGTTCTTGCTCCAATGTTCATCCTTCTCCAAGCTAGGCCCTTCATTTGTAAGCAAAACAAATGTATCCAATTTAGGCAGCATCATATTCTCATGAACATTAGAATCATTACCAAGAAACGAAAGTACCTGGTAATTTAGTTGGCGTGCACGAGCTCTAGTAATTGGTCCAGTATGTATAGCAGCAGGGGCTGTGGGTGTAACAATTGTATTGATGTCCTCATCAGGGATTCGCGTATATAACCTTTGTCGAGAAGCTCTTGTACTTGACGCATAATCTCCTTAGTCTCCTCTGGATTGGTACGGTATGGTGCACGGTTTGGCAGTGAAGCACCGGGAATTAAGTCAATCTGATGCTCAATCCCTCGAATAGGCGGTAATCCCGGTGGCACGTCTTGTGGAAAAACGTCAGCGAACTCCTGCAAAATGTTAGTGACAGCAGGAGGCAAAGAGGAAGGCACGTCCTCGAATGAAAATAATGCCTCTTTGCACACAAAAGCATAGCAAACAGATTTGCTGAAATCTAGCTCATCAATATCAGATTTGGTGGCAAATAAACATGCACTTTTCAATTTAATTTCAGAAGCAACACTAGATGGTTTATTATTAGGCTTCATTTGTTGCTCAAATTCTTTTGCCACAATCTGATTTTCACTCTTATTCTTCTCCTGTTTTCCTTTATTAGCTCTATTAATATCATCTTTCAAAATGGAATCAGGAGTCATAGGAAGCAAAGTAATATTTTTATCCTTATGAACAAGAGTATAGTGATTGTTTCTACCATGGTGTACGGAATTTTTATCAAATTGCCATGGTCTACCAAGTAATAAGGAACATGCTTGCATAGGTACCACATCACAATCAACATAATCAGCATATGTAGAGATACTAAAATGCACACGAACAGTACGTGTTACCTTAACCTTGCCGCTGTTGTTGAACCATTGGATGTAGTAAGGATGTGGATGTGGTCTTGTGGTGAGAGAAAGCTTCTCCACCATCTCCATGCTAGCCAAGTTGTTGCAGCTCCCTCCGTCTATTATGACGCGCACAGAACGTTCCTTCACAACTCCCTTGGTATGGAACAAATTGTGCCTCTGATTTTGCTCAGCTTGTGTGACCTGCACACTCAAAACACGTTGAGCAACTAAACATTCATACCTGTCAGCGTCTTCAGGGGCCATGTATTGCGTCTCATGATCAGAATCATCTCCACCATGTTCTTCACGTGTAATAAGAGCCAATGTCTCCTCATCATAGTCACTAGCGGACTCATATCCACCATCCGCGGTAGCAATCATCACACGCGGAGATTTGCATTCCCTCGCATAATGACCTCCTCCCTTACAACGACGACAAATAATATCACTTGTGTGCCCTGTTGATGCCATGGAAGAAGAAGAACGCTGTGCAGGCCCCGCAGGTGCGCTCTTGGCAGATAATGGTGGTTGTGCCTGTTTTCTTGTATCACGGCTGGAGGTGGCACCGGATGGCGGTGCTGGTGCAGTTGAAGTAGAAGATGCACGTGGTGTCCATGATGAAGGTCGGCCTGCAGAAAAGTTAGTTCGCCCCAATGCTTGTCGATCCTGCACTTCACGTTCAGCTTTACAAGCAAGATGGAATAAACGAGTGATATTAGTATACTCCTTATAGTCTAGAATGGTCTGAATCTCTCTATTTAATCCACCCAGAAAACGTGCAAGCATAGCTTCATTCTCCTCAACAATACCACATCTAATCATGCCAGTTTGTAATTCCTGATAATATTCTTCTACAGAATTTTTTCCTTGTCTTAAACGCTGCAATTTTTGAAGCAATTCACGTTGATAATATGGTGGAACCCAACGCGTATGCATAGCAGTTTTCAAAGCAGCCCAAGTAGTTGGAATAGGATATAATCTACAATGTTCAGACCACCATACACATGCAAAACTAGTGAAAGCACAAACAGCAGCAGCAACTCGTCTCTCCTCAGGATATTGTAAACATGTAAATCGTTGTTCAGTTTCTAACTCCCAAGTAAGATATATATCAGGAACATATCTACCCTCAAATGGTGGAATATTCAATTTCAGTTTAGGAATATGGACATCATCGCGTACCTGAGGTGGTGGTGCAGGCCTACCATTACGAATATATACCTGAGGTCGACCTGCTGGTGGTGGTACTGGTGGCTGCACGTAGTGGTGATTTTGATCAACCTCATCCTCATAATCTCCCACATAATCATCCTCCTCCGCATCAGCAGCAGGAGCCACAGAAGTATCAACAGCAGCACCAACAGTTTGGCCAAACGCAAGAGGAACACGGCTTGCTCGGCGGAGGTCTGCTTCGCGACGTGGAGGTAGACGGATTCGGAGCGGTGGTGGTAGATGGCAGGGGCGATGATGATGGTGCGGCGACGGCGTGACAACTTGTGAACAGAACTCGAAACTCTAAAAGGCTAGACGCTAAGACCAGCAACTGAACACGACGATGCAACCGCAAATTCAACAAAGCAAATACAGAAAAGATTATGCAAGGCTCAGATTGGTTCGGATGGGATGAACTAACCCTAATTTTTTTTTTGGCTTTTTCGTGGACTATAGGTATGAAGAACAGACTCGATCTAAACTACGAAAAACTGTAAAATCTCACCGAGCAACCTGGAAATCTGATACCACTTGATAGAGGCAAAGGTGTCCCGTCTTTCGATGAGATGGTGGATTTCGCTTTGGTGGAAGTCGACTTTGACGATCCGACTACGAACGTGCGAGGACGTCGCGCCTTAGCAATCGCTAAACCAACTCCGAGAGGTTATTGACCACGCCGGAGCACGATCAACCTGACCACGAGGGTCTGTTTCCTGCGAGCAAACGAAGAACAAGCAAGAAACTAAGATTGCAATCTGGATATTGCGAATATAAGATGAAAGCTTTATTGATCAAGGTGGGGTTCTGTGACGCCTTTGTCTGGTCGTTGGACACAAACGAAGTACGCGAAGTTGCAGCTATGGCGAACTTTTAATCTAAACAAAACCCAAAGTCTAAACGATGCCCTAAGGGCTGTATATATGGAGGAAGAGGGGGGGAATTTCGTGGCCCTTGGTGGAGGAGTCCGAAATCAACCCTATCTCTTGTTTCCCCACACATACGGACTCTAAAAATAGCCTATACTTATGTATTTCGAAATTACATGGGCCTGGCCCAATAATAAGGTGACGCAGCACCTAAAATAGCCTCGGGACGAAATTTATGAAGTGGCATCTTGTATATTTCGTCCAAGGCTTCATGCACCCATTATGGTGGCTTCAAAGTCTTGAAATCATCACTGGTAACTCCGTTCTTGTTCCCCTTGCGCATGCCATCATCTCCATGCTTGTTCTTGCTCCAATGTTCATCCTTCTCCAAGCTAGGCCCTTCATTTGTAAGCAAAACAAATGTATCCAATTTAGGCAGCATCATATTCTCATGAACATTAGAATCATTACCAAGAAACGAAAGTACCTGGTAATTTAGTTGGCGTGCACGAGCTCTAGTAATTGGTCCAGTATGTATAGCAGCAGGGGCTGTGGGTGTAACAATTGTATTGATGTCCTCATCACAAATTGTGTTGGTGGTAATTTTGTGGGAAGGGGGATGTCAAGAGCTTCAAAACGAGCTAAAGAACGTCAAAATCGGAGTTCGGATGAATTAGTTATGGACAAAACAAAAATCAACCGAAGTCTGAAACTACAGGTAGCGGACGTCCGGAAATAAAGGATGTCCGGTGGCCGGACGTCCGGTGAGCTCGGGAATCCGCTAATTTCGTTCTGGAATGGGATGCCGGACGTCCGGTAAGTAGCGGATGTCCGGTGGTTCCTGGGGCTCCCGACGTCCGGTAAAGTGGCAGTCGTCCGGTGGGTCGGGGTCAACGCGGGATTTGAGCTCCGGGACGCGATTTTGGGCGGAAAATGGAGATTTCGGGGTCAAAATTCGCGGGATTTTGTGGATGGAAGATGGGTAAACTTGGGGAAACGCTAGATCCACTTGAAACCAAGCAAATCCACGGATCAAAATCAACAAAACATCATCAAACCAACAAATCACAAAAAAATTTGAGAGCTATTTTTGGTGGGGATTTTTGGATTTAGGACGAAATCAACAAAATCAAGCTAGAAAACACGGGGTAGGGGCTCCAAAAACGTGATCAACGTGGCTCTGATACCAAGATGATGTAGGGTGGAACCCTATGTGGACGATCTTTCACGTTTGGAGTGGATCCTACGGGGAGACACGAAGAACGAGCGGAAGAACACGAGGAAATCACGGGGAGGAACGAGGGAAAACACTCAACCAACAAGGAATCGGTCACACAAGTGCTAGATCAAAGAACACAAAGAGATACACGAGATCCAAAGTCAACAAAGGTAAGGATACAAAGGTAACCGATCTTCTCCATGAGGAGGTCTTGAATCCACAAGGGGATCTTCCCACGAGGGGGTCTTGAATCCGATAGGATCTTCTCCGAAGAGGCCGCGGTCTCTCACGAGGAGGAGATCCGATGGATGAGCAAAGCTCTATCTCTAACTTGAGCTAAATCAACGCTAAACCTAACTAGGAGGAGGCGGAGGAGTATTTATAGTCTTAGTGCAAAAGGGGGCGAAGTGAAGGGGTACATGGGCTTCGGCCCGAAACTGTGCGCAGACAGGTACCGGACGTCCGCTGGGGTCCGGTCGTCCGGTGGCTCGTGGGCGTCCGGACGTCCGGTAGTCTCCGAACTTCCGCTAATTCGGCTCGGGTGTCGTGGCACCGGTCGTCCGGTGGGGCCGGTCGTCCGCTCGCTGGGAGGTATGGCCGATCGTCCGGTCCTGGACGGATGTCCGCTCGCTGGGGCCTGCGTTGGCTGGGTCTTCAGGCGCCGGTCATCCGCCAAGGGCCGGACGTCCGCTCGCTGTGAGAGGCCGGTCGTCCGGTGTCGTTCGGACGTCCGCTCGCTGGAGCTTCTTCGGCAGCTCCTTCTCTTGGTCCTTGTACTTGGCGTCCTCGCTAGCTCGTCCATGGTCTTCCTCCTTGTTCCTGGTCATGCATAGCACACATATTTGAGGTAGTAACCATGTCTCACATGTGGGAAGTGAAGGTTCGGAGAGGAGCGAGTTCACCTTGTGTCCAATGGCGTATTTCGAGGTCTCATCGTATGTCCACTTGGGGTTTGGAGAGTAGTCGGAGTGTACATGGGGATGAACGTGGGATGCTCCACATCAGGATACATTTGTTTTGCTTACAAATGAAGGGCCTAGCTTGGAGAAGGATGAACATTGGAGCAAGAACAAGCATGGAGATGATGGCATGCGCAAGGGGAACAAGAACGGAGTTACAAGTGATGATTTCAGGACGTTGAAGCCACCATAATGAGTGCATGAAGCCTTGGATGAAATATACAAGATGCTACTTCATAACTTTCGTCCAGAGGCTATTCTAGGTGCTGCGTCACCTCATTATTGGGCCAGGCCCATGTATTTTTGAAATACTTGAGTATAGGCTGTTTTTAGAGTCTGGGGGAAACAAGAGATAGGTTTGGTTTCGGACCCCTTCCCCAAGGGCCACAAAATTCCCCCCTCTTCCTCCATATATACAACCCTTAGGGCGTCGTTTAGACTTTGGGTTTTGTTTAGATTAAAGTTCACCATAGCTGCAACTTCGCGTACTTCGTTTGTGTTCAACGACCAGACCAAGACGTCAGAGAACCCCATCTTGATCAATAAAGCTTTCATCTTATATTCGCAATATCCAGATTGCAATCTCAGTTTCTTGCTTGTTCTTCGTTCGCTCGCAGGAAACAGACCCTCGTGGTCAGGTTGATCGTGCTCCGGCGTGGACAATAACCCCTCGGAAGTTGGTTTAGCGATTGCTAAGGCGCGAAGTCATGCACGTTCGTAGTCGGATCATCAAGGTCGACTCCCACAGAAAACGATAGCCACCATCTCATCGAAAGACGGGACACCTTTGCCTCTATCAATTCCCATGTGAGGAGAGCCACAACTCCCACCACTTGAGTGATTTGAGTGACTCCACCATATGTGACATTGATTGCACCTACCTTGACGGAGTGAGTGAGCCACCACCACATAGAGAGAGTGAGGTCATTTCGATTTATAACAACTTAACCTCTACCTCTATTGTGTCTTCTCATTTGGTGCTAGGTCCCATATATGATGATGCGCCGGTCCTCGACGACTTCGTCCTTCCTTTGGACAAGACGATGGCCATGGTGGAATATGATGCACCGCCCACATGGTTCCATCAAGATGAAGATGATGACCACCATTTGGTCTTTGCCACCTCACCTACACCACATGAGTGGAATGACATCGGTAACATAGGTGACGGTGATGCTCTTGTCCCACTAGTGGACATTCTAGACATTGATTGCTTGCATGATGTTGACCCACCTATTACCATGCTCCATGCTAGTATGATTTCCCCATGCGATGATTTACCCATTTATGATGAGTTTGATGATTGCCATGCGGAGTCTAGTAGTTGTGATGCCATGTTACATAGGATTTCTTGTGATAATTCTCTTGGTCGCATCATGTTTGATAATCCGCTTGACTTGTCATATGCTATGCATGGGATCAATCATATGTATTATTTGTAATCTCATCATAGTGACTGTGCATATGCCATTAAAATCAATCCAATTGGCACATATGGCATAGATGACAAGCCCATGGTGATGAGGACATCAATACAATTGTTACACCCACAGCCCCTGCTGCTATAAATACTGGACCAATTACTAGAGCTCGCGCACGCCAACTAAATTACCAGGTACTTTCGTTTCTTGGTAATGATTCTAATGTTCATGAGAATATGATGCTGCCTAAATTGGATACATTTGTTTTGCTTACAAATGAAGGGCCTAGCTTGGAGAAGGATGAACATTGGATTAAGAACAAGCATGGAGATGATGCCATGCGCAAGGGGAACAAGAACGGAGTTACAAGTGATGATTTCAGTACTTTGAAGCCACCATAATGGGTGCATGAAACCTTGGACGAAATATACAAGATGCCACTTCATAAATTTCGTCCCGAGGCTATTATAGGTGCTGCATCACCTTATTATTGGGCCAGGCCCATGTAATTTCGAAATACATAAGTATAGGCTATTTTTAGAGTCCGTATGTGTGGGGAAACAAGAGATAGGGTTGATTTCGGACCCCTCCACCAAGGGTCACGAAATTCCCCCCTCTTCCTCCATATATACAGCCCTTAGGGCATCGTTTAGACTTTGGGTTTTGTTTAGATTAAAAGTTCGCCATAGCTGCAACTTCGCGTACTTCGTTTGTGTTCAACGACCAGACAAAGGCGTCACAGAACCCCACCTTGATCAATAAAGCTTTCATCTTATATTCGCAATATCCAGATTGCAATCTCAGTTTCTTGCTTGTTCTTCGTTTGCTCGCAGGAACAGACCCTCGTGGTCAGGTTGATCGTGCTCCGGCATGGTCAATAACCTCTCGGAGTTGGTTTAGCGATTGCTAAGGCGCGACGTCCTCGCACGTTCGTAGTCGGATCGTCAAAGTCGACTGCCACCAAAGCGATATCCATCATCTCATCGAAAGACGGGACACCTTTGCCTCTATCAAGTGGTATCAGATTTCCAGGTTGCTCGGTGAGATTTTACAGTTTTTCGTAGTTTAGATCGAGTCTGTTCTTCATACCTACAGTCCATGAAAAAGCCACAAAACAAATTAGGGTTAGTTCATCATATCCGAACCAATCTGAGCCTTTGCATAATCTTTTTAGGGTTTTGCTTTGTTGAATTTACAGTTGCATCGTCGTGTCTAGTTGCTGGTCTTAGAGTCTAGTCTTTTAGAGTTTCGAGTTCTGGTCATAAGTTGTCACGCCGCCGCCGCACCATCATCATCGCCCCTGCCATCTACCACCGCCGCTTATCCGCCACCGCTTCGAATCCGTATCCATATACCACCACCGCTGTCATATACCACCACCGCTGCCATCTACTTCCATATATCCACCACCAATCCGAGTTCTTGTCATATTAGGTTTGTTTTCGAGATCCATCAAGATTCCGATTCGTGTTTCCTTGCCGGAGTAGGTTTCGGAAAAAAACAAAAAACAAAAAAAAGAGTCCGGAAACCACCCTCCGTTTAGGCCCAAAATTTTTTGAAAACGCATTTTTCGAAAAAAATTCTGGCTATCCTATTTTTAGGTGTTTCTGAGTGTTTTGAGACAGGTGCCATTATAGGAAGTTTTTTTTGACCCGTTTCTAGTTTTTGGGTCCAGGCAGTCGAAAAAAAAAATTGGTCGAAAAAATTTCGTGCCCATCCTGTCAGTTTGACCTAGGAAGAGTTTTGAAACAGTCGCCATTATAGTGATTTTTCGCAAAAAAAAGCAGCGCAAAAAAAAACAGCGCAAAAAAAAGAGGCGAAAAAAAAATCCAGAGTGTGCTTTTCCCTTGTTTACGTGCCGCGCCGTGATTTTGTTGGTGTTCTAGGCTCGCGTCTCTAGCACAGTCTAGCCTAGGACCAGCACAGTACCGTCATTGAGCGTTTATTCCACTTTGCATCTCTAAATTGATTATTGCTGACCCTTTTTGCTACCATATTATAAGCCTTCCCAGCTCCACATACATCTACGTCGTGCGTTTGACTCTCCCTGGTAATCGCTCTATCCAAGCTTTGAGAGTTTTTGACTACAACGGTTGCCGATCACCGCCTGCTGCTGGGTAAGAACTGGTAAGAATTTGAGATTTGCTTGACGGATTTGTGACACCCACCACCACCTCTTGTTAGTAGTCTGTAGGATCATATTCTTGTGTGTTTCTATTGCTGCTCACCATGCCAGGATCACAAGCCGACGAGACTGACTGGGAGAACATGACGAATAAGGATTTGCATGATAAATTTCAGCAAATGATGAGTGGACAGGTGCAAGATGTGCTAAACAGATTTGAAGAGGCCATGGAGAAGATAGATGGCATGGAGAAGACGTTCGAAACAAAGCTCGATAACAAGTTTAATGAATTGCTCGCGCGTCTTCCACCACCACCACCCGCTGCACCTAACGCACCTCTCCAACAACAACAACAACGACAACCTCCACGTCGCGAAACAGATCTCCGCCGAGCGAGCCGTGTTCCTCTTGCGTTTGGCCAAACTGTTGGTGCTGTTGTTGATAATTCTGTGGCTCCTGCTGCTGGTGCGGAGGAGGATGATTATGTGGGAGATTATGAGGATGAGGTTGCTCAAAATCAGAACTACATGCAACCACCTGCACCACAACCACCAGGTCGTCCACATGCAAATAATCACAATGGTAGGGCTTTCCCTCAGGTACGAGATCATGACCATCTTCCTAAACTGAAATTGAATATTCCACCTTTCGAGGGTAGATATGTTCCTGATATATATCTTACTTGGGAGTTAGAAACTGAACAACGATTTACATGTTTACAATATCCCGAGGAGAGACGGGTTGCCGCTGCTGTTTGTGCTTTCACTAGTTTTGCATGTGTATGGTGGTCTGAACATTGTAGATTATATCCTATTCCAACTACTTGGGCTGCTTTAAAAACTGCTATGCGTACTCGTTGGATTCCACCATATTATCAACGTGAATTGCTTCAGAAATTACAGCGCTTAAGACAAGGAAAAAATTCTGTAGAAGAATATTATCAGGAATTACAAACTGGCATGATTAGATGTGGTATTGTTGAGGAGAATGAAGCTATGCTTGCACGTTTTCTGGGTGGATTAAATAGAGAGATTCAGACCATTCTAGACTATAAGGAGTATACTAATATCACTCGTTTATTCCATCTTGCTTGTAAAGCTGAACGTGAAGTGCAGGATCGACAAGCATTGGCGCGAACTAACTTTTCTGCAGGCCGACCTTCATCATGGACACCGCATGCATCTTCTACTTCAACTGCACCAGCACCTCAATCAGGTGTCTCCTCCAGTCGTGATACAAGAAAACAGGCACAACCACCATTATCTGCCAAGAGCGCACCTGCTGGGCCTGCACAGAGTTCTGCTTCTTCCATGGCATCAACAGGGCACACAAGTGATATTATTTGTCGTCGTTGTAAGGGAGGAGGTCATTATGCGAGAGAATGCAAATCTCCGCGTGTGATGATTGCTACCGCGGATGGTGGATATGAGTCCACAATATGCTTCCCATGAATAAACATGCTATTGATGTGCCATATACTTCTATGCTAAATTTGCACCCCATCGTGTCATACACAATAACTTTTCTTTAATGATGGATGACATGTTCCTATGCCATGCATCAAATTTCTTTGAGCGATGCTTATCTTGTGCTAACTCACATGTGCACATACACATCATGATGGATGATGTGTACATTTACCACGAACACAATTTCTTTGGTTTGTGTCTCTTTTGTATAGGTACCCATGAATACTTGTCAACCACGCAATCTCATGAGTTGACAAAACAAGCTCTCGAGAGCAACGATGACATGGGATCACATGGATTGCCTTTCCCACCGATCTCTTTGAGCAACGACTTCACGCATTTCTTCTACATGTGATGAGGACATCAATACCATTGTTACACCCACAGCCCCTACTGCTACATATACGGGACCAATTACTAGAGCTCGCGCACGCCAATTAAATTATCAGGTACTTTCATTTCTTGGTAATGATTCTAATGTTCATGAGAATATGATGCTGCCTAAATTGGATACATTTGTTTTGCTTACAAATGAAGGGCCTAGCTTGGAGAAGGATGAACATTGGAGCAAGAACAAGCATGGAGATGATGCCATGCGCAAGGGGAACAAGAACGAAGTTACAAGTGATGATTTCAGGACTTTGAAGCCACCATAATGGGTGCATGAAGCCATGGACGAAATATACAAGATGCCACTTCATAAATTTCGTCCCGAGGCTATTATAGGTGCCGCGTCACCTTTTTATTGGGCCAGGCCCATGTAATTTCGAAATACATAAGTATAGGCTATTTTTAGAGTCCGTATGTGTGGGGAAACAAGAGATAGGGTTGATTTCGGACCCCTCCACCAAGGGCCACGAAATTCCCCCTCTCTTCCTCCATATATACATCCCTTAGGGCACCGTTTAGACTTTGGGTTTTGTTTAGATTAAAAGTTCGCCATAGCTGCAACTTCGCGTACTTCGTTTGTGTTCAACGACCAGACAAAGGCGTCACAGAACCCCACCTTGATCAATAAAGCTTTCATCTTATATTCGCAATATCCAGATTGCAATCTTAGTTTCTTGCTTGTTCTTCATTTGCTCGCAGGAAACAGACCCTCGTGGTCAGGTTGATCGTGCTCCGGCGTGGTCAATAACCTCTCGGAGTTGGTTTAGCGATTGCTAAGGCGCGACGTCCTCGCACGTTCGTAGTCGGATCATCAAAGTCGACTTCCACCAAAGCGATATCCATCATCTCATCGAAAGACGGGACACCTTTGCCTCTATCAAGTGGTATCAGATTTCCAGGTTGCTCGGTGAGATTTTACAGTTTTTCGTAGTTTAGATCGAGTCTGTTCTTCATACCTATAGTCCACGAAAAAGCCAAAAAAAAAATTAGGGTTAGTTCATCCCATCCGAACCAATCTGAGCCTTGCATAATCTTTTCTGTATTTGCTATGTTGAATTTGCGGTTGCATCGTCGTGTCCAGTTGTTGGTCTTAGCGTCTAGTCTTTTAGAGTTTCGAGTTCTGTTCACAGGTTGTCACGTCGCCGCTGCCATATATCACCACCGCATCATCATCGTCGCTGTTGCCATATACCACCACCACGTATTCACCGCCAATCCGAATCCATATACGCCCCACATATCCGCCGCCATCACGCCAATCCGAGTTCACCTGCAACATATATCCGCCACCTATCCGTGTTCCACCAGATTCATCTCCGCCACCAGTCCGAGTTCCACCAGATTCATCTCCGCCACTAGTCCTAGTCCGAGTCCAGTAATTGTTGCATTGTTCTCGATTTCCAGATCACGCGATACTCCGAGTCGTGACAGAGAAGGACTCCCCAACTTCTGAGCCATCCGCAGAAGAAAAATAGTTCCAATTTCAAAAAAAAAATTCTGGCTAGGCAGTTTTTAGACCATTTGTAGACTTTTTCGAAAAAAAAATTGTTGCGGAGCAAAAAAAAAGGAAAAAAAAGTGCAAAAAAAAGAGAAAAAAAAATTCAGAGTGTGCTCCTCCCTTGTTTACGTGCCGCGCCATGATTTTGTTGGTGTTCTAGGCTCGCGTCTCTAGCACAGTCTAGCCTAGGACCAGCACAGTACCGTCGTTGAGCGTTTATTCAACTTTGCATCTCTGAATTGATTATTGCTGACCCTTTTTGCTACCATATTATAAGCCTTCCCAGCTCCACATACATCTACGTCGTGCGTTTGACTCTCCCTGGTAATCGCTCTATCCAAGATTTGAGAGTTTTGACTACAACGGTTGCCGATCACCGCCTGTTGCTGGGTAAGAACTGGTAAGAATTTGAGTTTTGCTTGACGGATTTGGGACACCCACCACCACCACTTGTTCGTAGTCTGTAGGATCATATTCTTGTGTGTTTCTATTGCTGCTAACCATGCCAGGATCACAAGCCGACGAGATTGACTGGGAGAATTTATCGAACTAGGAGCTTCATGATAAGTTTCAGCAAATGATGACTGAACAGGTGCAAGATGTGCTGAACAATTTTGAAGAGGCCATGGAGAAGATCACTGGCCTTGAGAAGATGTTCGAAACAAAGCTCGATAACAAGTTTAATGAATTGCTCGCGCGTCTTCCACCACCACCACCCGCTGCACCTAACGCACCTCTCCAACAACAACAACAACGACTACCTCCACGTCGCGAAACAGACCTTCGCCGAGCGAGCCGTGTTCCTCTTGCGTTTGGCCAAACTGTTGGTGCTGCTGTTGATACTTCTGTGGCTCCTGCTGCTGATGCGGAGGAGGATGATTATGTGGGAGATTATGAGGATGAGGTTGATCAAAATCAGCACTACGTGCAGCCACCTGTACCACCACCAGCAGGTCGACCTCAGGTATATATTCGTAATGGTAGGCCTGCACCACCACCTCAGGTACGAGATGATGTCCATATTCCTAAACTGAAATTGAATATTCCACCATTTGAGGGTAGATATGTTCCTGATATATATCTTACTTGGGAGTTAGAAACTGAACAACGATTTACATGTTTACAATATCCTGAGGAGAGACGAGTTGCTGCTGCTGTTTGTGCTTTCACTAGTTTTGCATGTGTATGGTGGTCTAAACATTGTAGATTATATCCTATTCCAACTACTTGGGCTGCTTTGAAAACTGCTATCCGTATGCGTTGGGTTCCACCATATTATCAACGTGAATTGCTTCAAAAATTGCAGCGTTTAAGACAAGGGAAAAATTCTATAGAAGAATATTATCAGGAATTACAAACTGGCATGATTAGATGTGGTATTGTTGAGGAGAATGAAGCTATGCTTGCACGTTTTCTGGATGGATTAAATAGAGAGATTCAGACCATTCTAGACTATAAGGAGTATACTAATATCACTCGTTTATTCCATCTTGCTTGTAAAGCTGAACGTGAAGTGCAGGATCGACAAGCATTGGGGCGAACTAACTTTTCTGCAGGCCGACCTTCATCATGGACACCACGTGCATCTTCTACTTCAACTGCACCAGCACCTCCATCCGGTGCCACCTCCAGCCATGATACAAGAAAACAGGCACAACCACCATTATCTGCCAAGAGCGCACCTGCGGGGCCTGCACAGCGTTCTTCTTCTTCCATGGCATCAACAGGGCACACAAGTGATATTATTTGTCGTCGTTGTAAGGGAGGAGGTCATTATGCGAGAGAATGCAAATCTCCGCGTGTGATGATTGCTACCGCGGATGGTGGATATGAGTCTGCTAGTGACCATGATGAGGAGACTTTGGCTCTTATTACACGTGAAGAACATGGTGGAGATGATTCTGATCATGAGACGCAATACATGGCTCCTGAAGACGCTGACAGGTATGAATGTTTAGTTGCTCAACGTGTTTTGAGTGTGCAGATCACACAAGCTGAGCAAAATCAGAGGCACAATTTGTTCCATACCAAGGGAGTTGTGAAGGAACGTTCTGTGCGCGTCATCATAGACGGAGGGAGCTGCAACAACTTGGCTAGCATGGAGATGGTGGAGAAGCTTTCTCTCACCACAAGACCACATCCACATCCTTACTACATCCAATGGTTCAACAACAGCGGCAAGGTTAAGGTAACACGTACTGTTCGTGTGCATTTTAGTATCTCTACATATGCTGATTATGTTGATTGTGATGTGGTACCTATGCAAGCATGTTCCTTATTACTTGGTAGACCATGGCAATTTGATAAAAATTCTATACACCATGGTAGAAACAATCACTATACTCTTGTTCATAAGGATAAAAATATTACTTTGCTTCCTATGACTCCTGATTCCATTTTGAAAGATGACATTAATAGAGCTAATAAAGCAAAACAGGAGACGAATAAGAGTGAAAATCAGATTGTGGCAAAAGAATTTGAGCAACAAATGAAGCCTAATAATAAACCATCTAGTGTTGCTTCTGAAATTAAATTGAAAAGTGCATGTTTATTTGCCACCAAATCTGATATTGATGAGCTAGATTTCAGCAAATCTGTTTGCTATGCTTTCGTGTGCAAAGGGGCATTATTTTCATTCGAGGACGTGCCTTCCTCTTTGCCTCCTGCTGTCACTAACATTTTGCAGGAGTTCGCTGACGTCTTTCCACAAGACGTGCCACCGGGATTACCGCCTATTCGAGGGATTGAGCATCAGATTGACTTAATTCCCGGTGCTTCACTGCCAAACCGTGCACCATACCGTACCAATCCAGAGGAGACGAAGGAGATTATGCGTCAAGTACAAGAGCTTCTCGACAAAGGTTATATACGCGAATCCCTTAGTCCTTGTGCTGTTCCTATTATTCTAGTGCCGAAAAAGGATGGTACATCACGTATGTGTGTTGATTGTAGAGGCATTAATAATATTACTATTCGTTATCGTCATCCTATTCCTAGGCTAGATGATATGCTTGATGAATTGAGTGGCTCTACAATATTCTCCAAAGTTGATTTGCGTAGTGGATACCATCAAATTCGTATGAAATTGGGAGATGAATGGAAAACAGCATTCAAAACTAAGTTTGGATTATATGAGTGATTAGTCATGCCTTTTGGGTTAACTAATGCACCTAGTACTTTCATGAGATTAATGAACGAAGTTTTACGTGCTTTCATTGGACGATTTGTGGTAGTTTACTTTGATGACATATTGATTTATAGCAGATCTTTGGAAGAACATTTGGAACATTTACGTGTTGTTTTTATTGCTCTACGTGATGCACGTTTGTTTGGTAACCTTGGGAAGTGCACCTTTTGCACCGACCGAGTATCTTTTCTTGGCTATGTTGTTACTCCACAGGGAATTGAAGTTGATAAAGCCAAGATTGAAGCTATTGAGAGTTGGCCTCAACCCAAAACGGTCACACAAGTGAGGAGTTTTCTTGGCCTCACTGGGTTCTATAGGCGTTTTGTGAGAGATTTCAGCACCATTGCTGCACCTCTGAATGAGCTTACAAAGAAAGATGTGCCTTTTCTTTGGGGTACCGCACAGGAAGAAGCCTTCTCGGTATTGAAAGATAAGTTGACACATGCTCCTTTACTCCAACTTCCTGATTTTAATAAGACTTTTGAGCTTGAATGTGATGCTAGTGGAATTGGATTAGGCGGTGTGTTATTACAAGATGGCAAACCTGTTGCATACTTTTCTGAAAAATTGAGTGGGCCTAGTCTGAATTATTCTACTTATGATAAAGAATTATATGCTCTTGTTCGGACTTTAGAAACATGGCAACATTATTTATGGCCCAAAGAATTTGTTATACATTCTGATCATGAATCTTTGAAACATATTAGAAGTCAAGCTAAACTGAATCGTAGACATGCTAAATGGGTTGAATTCATTGAGACTTTTCCTTATGTCATTAAACACAAGAAGGGAAAAGAAAATGTTATTGCTGATGCATTGTCTCGCCGCTATACTATGCTTTCACAACTTGACTTCAAAATATTTGGTATGGAGACCATAAAAGATCAATATGTGCATGATGCTGATTTTAAAGATGTAATGCAGAATTGTAAAGAAGGAAGAATGTGGAACAAGTTCGTCGTTAACGATGGATTTGTGTTTCGTGCTAACAAGCTATGCATTCCAGCTAGCTCCGTTCGTCTTTTGTTGTTGTAGGAGGCGCATGGAGGAGGATTAATGGGACACTTTGGCGTGAAGAAGACGGAGGACGTACTTGCTACACATTTCTTTTGGCCAAAGATGAGACGGGATGTTGAGCGTTTTATTGCTCGATGCACTACATGTCAAAAAGCTAAGTCACGACTCAATCCTCATGGTTTATATATGCCTTTGCCTGTACCTAGTGTTCCTTGGGAGGATATATCTATGGACTTTGTTTTAGGTTTACCTCGAACAAAGAAGGGGAGGGATAGCATATTTGTTGTCGTGGATAGATTCTCGAAAATGGCACACTTTATACCATGTCATAAAAGCGATGATGCTGTTAATGTTGCTGATTTGTTCTTTCGTGAAATTATTCGCTTGCATGGTGTGCCAATACTATTGTTTCAGATCGTGATACTAAATTTCTTAGCCACTTTTGGAGATGTTTATGGGCTAAGTTGGGGAGTAAACTGCTTTTTAGTACTACTTGTCACCGCCAAACTGATGGACAAACTGAAGTAGTCAATAGAACGTTGTCTACTATGCTTAGGGCTGTTTTGAAGAATAATAAGAAAATGTGGGAGGAATGCTTGCCTCATATTGAATTTGCTTATAATCGTTCATTGCATTCTACTACTAAGATGTGCCCTTTTGAAGTTGTGTATGGTTTCCTACCTCGTGCACCTATTGATTTGTTGCCTCTTCCATCTTCGGAGAAGGTTAATTTTGATGCTAAACAACGTGCTGAATTGATTTTAAAAATGCATGAGTTAACTAAGGAAAACATTGCGCGTATGAATGCTAAATACAAACTTGCTGGAGATAAGGGTAGAAAACATGTTGTGTTTGCACCTGGAGATCTTGTTTGGTTACATTTGCGTAAGGATAGATTTCTTGATTTGTGCAAATCAAAGCTAATGCCACGAGCTGATGGTCCCTTTAAGGTGTTAGAGAAAATAAATGATAATGCATATAAACTTGAGCTGCCTACAGATTTTGAGGTTAGTCCCACTTTTAACATTGCAGATTTGAAGCCTTATTTGGGTGAGGAAGATGAGTTTCCGTCGAGGACAACTTCATTTCAAGAAGGGGAGGATGATGAGGACATCAATACCATTGTTACACCCACAGCCCCTACTGCTACATATACGGGACCAATTACTAGAGCTCGCGCACGCCAATTAAATTATCAGGTACTTTCGTTTCTTGGTAATGATTCTAATGTTCATGAGAATATGATGCTGCCTAAATTGGATACATTTGTTTTGCTTACAAATGAAGGGCCTAGCTTGGAGAAGGATGAACATTGGAGCAAGAACAAGCATGGAGATGATGACATGCGCAAGGGGAACAAGAACGGAGTTACAAGTGATGATTTCAGGACTTTGAAGCCACCATAATGGGTGCATGAAGCCATGGACTAAATATACAAGATGCCACTTCATAAATTTCGTCCCGAGGCTATTATAGGTGCTGCGTCACCTTTTTATTGGGCCAGGCCCATGTAATTTCGAAATACATAAGTATAGGCTATTTTTAGAGTCCGTATGTGTGGGGAAACAAGAGATAGGGTTGATTTCGGACCCCTCCACCAAGGGCCACGAAATTCCCCCTCTCTTCCTCCATATATACAGCCCTTAGGGCACCGTTTAGACTTTGGGTTTTGTTTAGATTAAAAGTTCGCCATAGCTGCACCTTCGCGTACTTCATTTGTGTTCAACGACCAGACAAAGGCGTCACAGAACCCCACCTTGATCAATAAAGCTTTCATCTTATATTCGCAATATCCAGATTGCAATCTTAGTTTCTTGCTTGTTCTTCATTTGCTCGCAGGAAACAGACCCTCGTGGTCAGGTTGATCGTGCTCCGGCGTGGTTAATAACCTCTCGGAGTTGGTTTAGCGATTGCTAAGGCGCAACGTCCTCGCACGTTCGTAGTCGGATCGTCAAAGTCGACTTCCACCAAAGCGATATCCATCATCTCATCGAAAGACGGGACACCTTTGCCTCTATCAACATGGCTCTCACATGGTTATGGATTATCATCCATTACATCTTATATGCCCATCTTGCCATGTTCACTTTGCATGATATGCTCATTCCTATGCCTTTGCCATGCATTTGTGACCTACGCTTTGCATTACACAAGATGATTGATTCTAGTACGTGCATGTGTATTTGCAAGATTGGTGGAGATATTGCTTGCTATTGCCATGTTTACTATGTGCTCCATTCCTATGATGATATCTTGCATTGTAATCATGCTTGTGATATGCCATGTGCATTGCCTATGCCTACTCTTTGCTCAAATGACATGATTGCCATGATTTCCACTAGTGTGTTGCATCTTCGCTCCACTAGTTTGCATGACTTGATTTCTATGCTTTCTCATGTTGCATCCACTTTTTGGATTACTTGCTCCTATCACATGTTTGGTTGCAACAATGTCATTCCTTCACATATGCCATGTCCCATGGATTGCTACATGCTTGCCTTGATTGCCTCACACATGATGAACAATTGCTCTTTCTATTGTGTTGAGTGCCACTCGCTTTTCACTACACCCTATGCACATTATGCATGGGTTGTCTTGCACTTCACTACAAAAAAATACACTTCCGTCATGATACGTGTTTGTCACAGTAGGTCGCGTTTTTTGTCATGCATGTACATCCATGACGATTTTATGACAGAATCAAGATAGTCATACCTGTGCTGTCGTAGAAGTGTTCCATGACATTACCAAAATTATCATCACGGAAGTGTCCACTTCCATGATGATAAATCACGCGCCACAGAAGTGCTTTCGTCAAAGGTGACCGGCACGTGGCATCCACCGTAACGGAACGCCGTTAAGCTATCGGATCGGGTTTTGGATCCGATAACCCGTTAACAGCCCCAACCAATGGGAAATTTCCACGTGTAAAATTCTTATTGGCCGGAAGAAACACGTGTCAGCTCGTCAGTGGGTCAGATAGGCGCCTATGATATGTCGACACGTGCCACGGCCCACCACTAGCCCATTTAGCTTACAAAGTCGGCCCGTTTGACTTGGTCAAAAGTTAACGGGCTGGCCCATGAAAAGCCTGTTAACGGTCTGTTCGCAAATAGCCCATTTTACGGCCCGTTAACTCACGGCCCGTTAGGCCCTAAAGGAAATCGGCCCAACAATGTCATGTGGGCCGTCGAATATAACACCGGCCCATTTCACTTTCGGCCCATGTATGGCCCACGACGTCTTTCGACCCATATGAGGCCTTCGTATCTTTCGGCCCTTTACAGGCCCACGGTGACTCTAGCCCATAATGAACAGTAATTTTCTTTGTACCCGTTAACGGCCCATGATTTACATGGGCCGTTTCCAGCCCGTGTTAGCTTTCGGCCTATTGACGGCCCATACGTTCTTGGGCTCCTTTTCGGCCCTCGATTACTTCCCGCCCGTTACTGGCTTGTTCCCCTAATGGGTCAAATTCGGCCCATGGCAAGAGTCGGCCCGTTACTAGCATGTTCCCCTAATGGGCCAAATTCGGCCCATGGCAAGAGTCGGCCCGTTACTGGCCTATTACCCTAATGGGCTGATAGAGGCAAAGTTGTCCCGTCTTTCAATGAGATGATGGATATCGCTTTGGTGGAAGTCGACTTTGACGATCCGACTACGAACGTGCGAGGACGTCGCGCCTTAGCAATCGCTAAACCAACTCCGAGAGGTTATTGACCACGCCGGAGCACGATCAACCTGACCAAGAGGGTTTGTTTCCTGCGAGCAAATGAAGAACAAGCAAGAAACTAAGATTGTAATATGGATATTGCGAATATAAGATGAAAGCTTTATTGATCAAGGTGGGGTTCTGTGACGCCTTTGTCTGGTCGTTGAACACAAACGAAGTACGCGAAGTTGCAGCTATGGCGAACTTTTAATCTAAACAAAACCCAAAGTCTAAATGATGCCCTAAGGGCTGTATATATGGAGGAAGAGGGGGGAATTTCGTGGCCCTTGGTGGAGGGGTCCGAAATCAACCCTATCTCTTGTTTCCCCACACATACGGACTCTAAAAATAGCCTATACTTATGTATTTCGAAATTACATGGGCCTGGCCCAATAATAAGGTGACGCAGCACCCATAATAACCTCGGGACAAAATTTATGAAGTGGCATCTTGTATATTTCGTCCAAGGCTTCATGCGCCCATTATGGTGGCTTCAAAGTCCTGAAATCATCACTTGTAACTCCGTTCTTGTTCCCCTTGCGCATGCCATCATCTCCATGCTTGTTCTTGCTCCAATGTTCATCCTTCTCCAAGCTAGGCCCTTTATTTGTAAGCAAAACAAATGTATCCAATTTAGGCAGCATCATATTCTCATGAACATTAGAATCATTACCAAGAAACGAAAGTACCTGGTAATTTAGTTGGCGTGCGCGAGCTCTAGTAATTGGTCCAGTATGTATAGCAGCAGGGCCTATGGGTGTAACAATTGTATTGATGTCCTCATCATCCTCCCTTTCTTGAAATGAAGTCGTCCTCGACGGAAGGTCATCTTCCTCACCCAAATAAGGCTTCAAATCTGCAATGTTAAAAGTGGGACTAACCCCAAAATCTGCAGGCAGCTCAAGTTTATATGCATTATCATTTATTTTCTCTAACACCTTAAAGGGACCATCAGCCCGTGGCATGAGCTTTGATTTGCGCAAATCAGGAAATCTATCCTTACGCAAATGTAAACAAACAAGATCTCCAGGTGCAAACACAACATGTTTTCTACCCTTATCTCCAGCAAGTTTATATTTGGCATTCATACGCTCAATGTTTTCCTTAGTTAACTCATGCATTTTTAAAATCAATTCAGCATGTTGTTTAGCATCAAAATTAACCTTCTCCGAAGATGGAAGAGGCAACAAATCAATAGGTGCACGAGGTAGGAAACCATACACAACTTCAAAAGGGCACATCTTAGTAGTAGAATGCAATGAACGATTATAACCAAATTCAATATGAGGCAAGCATTCCTCCCACATTTTCTTATTACTCTTCAAAACAGCCCTAAGCATAGTAGACAATGTTCTATTGACTACTTCAGTTTGGCCATCAGTTTGGGGGTGACAAGTAGTACTAAAAAGCAGTTTAGTCCCCAACTTAGCCCATAAACATCTCCAAAAGTGGCTAAGAAATTTAGTATCACGATCTGAAACAATAGTATTTGGCACACCATGCAAGCGAATAATTTCACGAAAGAACAAATCAGCAACATTAACAGCATCATCGCTTTTATGACATGGTATAAAGTGTGCCATTTTCGAGAATCTATCCACGACAACAAATATGCTATCCCTCCCCTTCTTTGTTCGAGGTAAACCTAAAACAAAGTCCATAGATATATCCTCCCAAGGAACACTAGGTACAGGCAAAGGTATATATAAACCATGAGGATTGAGGCGTGACTTAGCTTTTTGACATGTAGTGCAGCGAGCAATAAAACGCTCAACATCCCGTCTCATCTTTGGCCAAAAGAAATGTGTAGCAAGTACGTCCTCCGTCTTCTTCACGCCAAAGTGTCCCATTAATCCTCCTCCATGCGCCTCCTGCAACAACAAAAGACGAACGGAGCTAGCTGGAATGCATAGCTTGTTAGCACGAAACACAAATCCATCGTTAACAACAAACTTGTTCCACATTCTTCCTTCTTTACAATTCTGCATTACATCTTTAAAATCAGCATCATGCACATATTGATCTTTGATAGTCTCCAAACCAAATATTTTGAAGTCAAGTTGTGAAAGCATAGTATAGCGACGAGACAATGCATCAGCAATAACATTTTCTTTTCCCTTCTTGTGTTTAATGACATAAGGGAAAGTCTCAATGAATTCAACCCATTTAGCATGTCTACGATTCAGTTTAGCTTGACTTTTAATATGTTTCAATGATTCATGATCAGAATGTATAACAAATTCTTTGGGCCATAAATAATGTTGCCATGTTTCTAAAGTCCGAACAAGAGCATATAATTCTTTATCATAAGTAGAATAATTCAGACTAGGCCCACTCAATTTTTCAGAAAAGTATGCAACAGGTTTGCCATCTTGTAATAATAGACCTCCTAATCCAATTCCACTAGCATCACATTCAAGCTCAAAAGTCTTATTAAAATCAGAAAGTTGGAGTAAAGGCGCATATGTTAACTTATCTTTCAATACCGTGAAGGCTTCTTCCTGTGCGGTACCCCAAAGAAAAGGCACATCTTTCTTTGTAAGCTCATTGAGAGGTGCAGCAATGGTGCTGAAATCTCTCACAAAACGCCTATAGAATCCAGCGAGGCCAAGAAAACTCCTCACTTGTGTGACCGTTTTGGGCTGCGGCCAACTCTCAATAGCTTCAATCTTGGCTTTATCAACTTCAATTCCCTGTGGAGTAACAACATAGCCAAGAAAAGATACTCGGTTGGTGCAAAAGGTGCACTTCCCAAGGTTACCAAACAAACGTGCATCACGTAGAGCAATAAAAACAGCACGTAAATGTTCCAAATGTTCTTCCAAAGATCTGCTATAAATCAATATGTCATCAAAGTAAACTACCACAAATCGTCCAATGAAAGCACGTAAAACTTCGTTCATTAATCTCATGAAAGTACTAGGTGCATTAGTTAACCAAAAAGGCATGACTAACCACTCATATAATCCAAACTTAGTTTTAAATGCTGTTTTCCATTCATCTCTCAATTTCATACGAATTTGATGGTAGCCACTACGCAAATCAACTTTGGAGAATATTGTAGAGCCACTCAATTCATCAAGCATATCATCTAGCCTAGGAATAGGATGATGATAACGAATAGTAATATTATTAATGCCTCTACAATCAACACACATACGTGATGTACCATCCTTTTTCGGCACTAGAATAATAGGAACAACACAAGGACTAAGGATTCGCGTATATAACCTTTGTCGAGAAGCTCTTGTACTTGACGCATAATCTCCTTCGTCTCCTCTGGATTGGTACGGTATGGTGCACGGTTTGGCAGTGAAGCACCGGGAATTAAGTCAATCTGATGCTCAATCCCTCGAATAGGCGGTAATCCCGGTGGCACGTCTTGTGGAAAAACGTCAGCGAACTCCTGCAAAATGTTAGTGACAGCAGGAGGCAAAGAGGAAGGCACGTCCTTGAATGAAAATAATGCGTCTTTGCACACAAAAGCATAGCAAACAGATTTGCTGAAATCTAGCTCATCAATATCAGATTTGGTGGCAAATAAACATGCACTTTTCAATTTAATTTCAGAAGCAACACTAGATGGTTTATTATTAGGCTTCATTTGTTGCTCAAATTCTTTTGCCACAATCTGATTTTCACTCTTATTCTTCTCCTGTTTTGCTTTATTAGCTCTATTAATATCATCTTTCAAAATGGAATCAGGAGTCATAGGAAGCAAAGTCATATTTTTATCCTTATGAACAAGAGTATAGTGATTGTTTCTACCATGGTGTACAGAATTTTTATCAAATTGCCATGGTCTACCAAGTAATAAGGAACATGCTTGCATAGGTACCACATCACAATCAACATAATCAGCATATGTAGAGATACTAAAATGCACACGAACAGTACGTGTTACCTTAACCTTGCCGCTGTTGTTGAACCATTGGACATGGATGTGGTCTTGTGGTGAGAGAAAGCTTCTCCACCATCTCCATGCTAGCCAAGTTGTTGCAACTACCTCCGTCTATGATGACGCGCACAGAACGTTCCTTCACAACTCCCTTGGTATGGAACAAATTGTGCCTCTGATTTTGCTCAGCTTTTGTGACCTGCACACTCAAAACACGTTGAGCAACTAAACATTCATACCTGTTAGCGTCTTCAGGAGCCATGTATTGCGTCTCATGGTCAGAATCATCTCCACCATGTTCTTCACGTGTAATAAGAGCCAAAGTCTCCTCATCATAGTCACTAGCGGACTCATATCCACCATCCGCGGTAGCAATCATCACACGCGGAGATTTGCATTCTCTCGCATAATGACCTCCTCCCTTACAACGACGACAAATAATATCACTTGTGTGCCCTGTTGATGCCATGGAAGAAGTAGAACTCTGTGCAGGCCCAGCAGGTGCGCTCTTGGCAGATAATGGTGGTTGTGCCTGTTTTCTTGTATCACGACTGGAGGAGACACCTAATTGAGGTGCTGGTGCAGTTGAAGTAGAAGATGCACGCAGTGTCCTGATGAAGGTCGGCCTGCAGAAAAGTTAGTTCGCGCCAATGCTTGTCAATCCTGCACTTCACGTTCAGCTTTACAAGCAAGATGGAATAAACGAGTGATATTAGTATACTCCTTATAGTCTAGAATGGTCTGAATCTCTCTATTTAATCCACCCAGAAAACGTGCAAGCATAGCTTCATTCTCCTCAACAATACCACATCTAATCATGCCAGTTTGTAATTCCTGATAATATTCTTCTACAGAATTTTTTCCTTGTCTTAAACGCTGCAATTTTTGAAGCAATTCACGTTGATAATATGGTGGAACCCAACGCGTACGCATAGCGGTTTCCAAAGCAGCCCAAGTAGTTGGAATAGGATATAATCTACAATGTTCAGACCACCATACACATGCAAAACTAGTGAAAGCACAAACAGCAGCAGCAACTCGTCTCTCCTCAGGATATTGTAAACATGTAAATCGTTGTTCAGTTTCTAACTCCCCAGTAAGATATATATCAGGAACATATCTACCCTCAAATGGTGGAATATTCAATTTCAGTTTAGGAATATGGACATCATCTCGTACCTGAGGTGGTGGTGCAGGCCTACCATTACGAATATATACCTGAGGTCGACCTGCTGGTGGTGGTGCTGGTGGCTGCACGTAGTTCGGATTTTGATCAACCTCATCCTCATAATCGCCCGCATACTCATCATCCTCCGCATCAACAGCAGGAGCCACAGAAGTATCAACAGCAGCACCAACAGTTTGGCCAAACGCAAGAGGGACACGGCTCGCTCGGCGGAGGTGTGTTTCGCGACGACTCTTTGTTTTTGTTGTTGTTGGGGAGGTGCGTTAGGTGCAGCGGGTGGTGGTGGTGGAAGACGCGCGAGCAATTCATTAAACTTGTTATCGAGCTTTGTTTCGAACGTCTTCTCCATGCCATGTATCTTCTCCATGGCCTCTTCAAATCTGTTTAGCACGTCTTGCACCTGTTCGCTCATCATTTGCTGAAATTTATCATGCAAATCCTTATTCGTCATGTTCTCCCAGTCAGTCTCGTCGGCTTGTGATCCTGGCATGGTTAGCAGCAATAGAAACACACAAGAATATGATCCTACAGACTACTAACAAGAGGTGGTGGTGGGTGTCACAAATCCGTCAAGCAAATCTCAAATTCTTACCAGTTCTTACCTAGCAGCAGGCGGTGATCGGCAACCGTTGTAGTCAAAAACTCTGAAAGCTTGGATAGAGCGATTACCAGGGAGAGTCAAACGCACGACGTAGATGTATGTGGAGCTGGGAAGGCTTATAATATGGTAGCAAAAAGGGTCAGCAATAATCAATTCAGAGATGCAAAGTTGAATAAACACTCAACGACGGTACTGTGCTGGTCCTAGGCTAGACTGTGCTAGAGACGCGAGCCTAGAACACCAACAAAATCACGGTGTGGCATGTAAACAAGGGAAAAGCACACTCTCGAATTTTTTTTCGCTCTTTTTTTTGCGCTCTTCTTTTTTTTTGCGCTGCTCTTTTTTTTTGCGAAAAATCACTATAATGGCGAGTGTCTCAAAACTCTTACTAGCTCAAACTGACAGGATGGGCACGAAATTTTTCCGACCAATTTTTTTTTGACTACCCGGAACCAAAAACTGGAAACGGGTCAAAAAAACTTCCTATAATGGCACCTATCTCAAAACACTCAGAAACACCTAAAAATAGGATAGCCAGAAATTTTTTCGAAAAATGTGTTTTTGAAAAATTTTGGGCCTAAACGGAGCGTGGTTTCCGGACTCTTTTTTTTCCGAAACCTACTCCGGCAAGGAAACACGAATCGGAATCTAGATGGATCTCGAAAACAAACCTAATATGACAAGAACTCGGATTGGTGGTGGATATATGGTGGTAGATGGCAGCGGTGGTGGTATATGACAGCTGTGGTGGTATATGGATACGGATTCGAAGCGGTGGCGGATAAGCGGTGGTGGTAGATGACAGGGGTGATGATGATGGTGCGGCGGCGGCGTGACAACTTATGACCAGAACTCGAAACTCTAAAAGACTAGACTCTAAGACCAGCAACTAGACACGACGATGCAACCGCAAATTCAACAAAGCAAAACCCTAAAAAGATTATGCAAAGGCTCAGATTGGTTCGGATATGATGAACTAACCCTAAATTTTTTTTGTGGCTTTTTCGTGGACTATAGGTATGAAGAATAGACTCGATCTAAACTACGAAAAACTGTAAAATCTCACCGAGCAACCTGGAAATCTGATACCACTTGATAGAGGCAAAGGTGTCCCGTCTTTCAATGAGATGATGGATATCGCTTTGGTGGAAGTCGACTTTGACGATCCGACTACGAATGTGCGAGGACGTCGCGCCTTAGCAATCGCTAAACCAACTCCGAGAGGTTATTGACCACGCCGGAGCACGATCAACCTGACCACGAGGGTCTGTTTCCTGCGAGCAAACGAAGAACAAGCAAGAAACTAAGATTTCAATCTGGATATTGCGAATATAAGATGAAAGCTTTATTGATCAAGGTGGGGTTCTGTGACGCCTTTGTCTGGTCGTTGAACACAAACGAAGTACGCGAAGTTGCAGCTATGGCAAACTTTTAATCTAAACAAAACCCAAAGTCTAAACGATGCCCTAAGGGCTGTATATATGGAGGAAGAGGGGGGGGGGGAATTTCGTGGCCCTTGGTGGAGGGGTCCGAAATCAACTCTATCTCTTGTTTCCCCACACATACGGACTCTAAAAATAGCCTATACTTATGTATTTCGAAATTACATGGGCCTGGCCCAATAATAAGGTGACGCATCACCTATAATAACCTCGGGATAAAATTTATGAAGTGGCATCTTGTATATTTCGTCCAAGGCTTCATGCGCCCATTATGGTGGCTTCAAAGTCCTGAAATCATCACTTGTAACTCCGTTCTTGTTCCCCTTGCGCTTGCCATCATCTCCATGCTTGTTCTTGCTCCAATGTTCATCCTTCTCCAAGCTAGGCCCTTTATTTGTAAGCAAAACAAATGTATCCAATTTAGGCAGCATCATATTCTCATGAACATTAGAATCATTACAAAGAAACGAAAGTACCTGGTAATTTAGTTGGCGTGCGCGAGCTCTAGTAATTGGTCCAGTATGTATAGCAGCAGGGCCTGTGGGTGTAACAATTGTATTGATGTCCTCATCATGGGCAAAATTCGGCCCATGGCAAGAGTCAGCCCGTTTCTGGCCTGTTAACCTGTTGCGCCGTTTTCGGCCCGTCCTATATTCTGGACCATTAACGACCCGTTATGCCTGTGACCGAATTAAGCCTTTGCAGTCCTACGGCCTGTTAACGGCCCGTTACCGTGCTGGGCCGGTACCAATTACGCCCGATTACGGCCCATGTAGACCCATTTATCCGATGGCCCGAGGCCCATCAATTAGAGGCCCATTTATCGATGGCCCGAGGCCCACCAATTACAGGCCCATTTATCGACGGCCTGTAGGAGACCCATGGATCCTACGACCCGTATATGGCCCATGGTAGTTGCGGCCACTAGCAAACTAGGGAAAAAGAAGACTAGGAAATAAATAAGGCCGAAACTAATGCTAGGCTATTAAGGTGATTGCACAGATTACATCCACTCGGCATCAAAGATCGCCACTAGTGCAAATATAGGGAACACTCTACACTATACAAAAATGGCTTGCTGTTTTCTTCAGCCGGTGGCTGCACGTTAAGAATAAATTTTGTATCACACCGAAACAAATTACAACTATATAACAAAAGGAAGGTTGACATAAAACTTAACAGTCTAGCAGATAAATGCACCACCAGAAGTTCAGAAGCTTAGTTCATTTGACCTGAATGTTACGTTTTCATGCTGTATTGTTCGATGGAGCACCATAACCCTCGCCTTCATTTCCCCTAGGCTCCTGAACAACATAGCAAATGTCTTATAGTCTGGTTTCAAAACTGTGCATATCTTGACGACATTGAGCAATGTTTCTCGTTGTTTCACAAAGGGCCTCTGTTAGGGAATGGACTTGTGTCTGGAGCGCAGATACAACATTGCTTTGAGCTTGCATATCTTGATCATGAGGCAGTTTGGACGATATTGCCTTAACAACCAACCCAGTATTACGCAGGAACGTGCTTTTGGCACTGTTAGTGGACAGGTACTGACCCACTGCAGCAAGAGCTGACATTGCGGTTATAGTTGCCTCGCCACCTTCAGAAGGTGGCGGTTCCACCATTTTTCCATAGCTCACTGAAAAGTTGAGGTTTTACATTAGTAGTACCAGAACAGAAGATATTAAGGAGGCAACAAAACCAAACAGAATAGCTTTGGTCTATATACAGAACTTATTGTGGTGAACCCATGTAAAATATTAGTTGTATTTTATTGCAAAGTACATAATAAAACCAGGTTCCAAACATATGACCATGTACCATCGCTAATGTATTGTCTATTTCTTCACATTGTATTGAGGGCTAGGGATAAAGAGATGAAGTTTATAATACGGTAAGCATAGTATGACATCATTCATATCACAAAACAACTGAGAACAGACAAACATGCAATTGTAACGTTGTGTGGGCAAGTCCAGCACGGAACTAGATTACGGGTCAAGATCAAAGGAACATCACTCCTCTCTTTTAAACCTTGTAAGGTGCAATGATACGCTAAGACAATTGTGTATAAAATTGAAAAGAGTAATAGACATTGGCTGCAAACCATGCAGTTCAAGGCACAAGTCAGAGTAAGTAGTAGTCAAAAGGCATGAGGATTAAGGACTTACAACAGCGGTTTTGACTGGTGTAGTCATGCCCTTCTTCTTGCTGGTGTGACAGTCCTTGAAGATTTCCACAGCATTTGGTTCAGGTACTTTTTGGTCCTTGCGGGCTTTCCTCTGCATTTCGAACAAGTCAATATAGATATGATAATATGTGATGAGGACATCAATACAATTGTTACACCCACAGCCCCTGCTGCTATAAATACTGGACCAATTACTAGAGCTCGCGCACGCCAACTAAATTACCAGGTACTTTCGTTTCTTGGTAATGATTCTAATGTTCATGAGAATATGATGCTGCCTAAATTGGAAACATTTGTTTTGCTTACAAATGAAGGGCCTAGCTTGGAGAAGGATGAACATTGGATTAAGAACAAGCATGGAGATGATGGCATGCACAAGGGGAACAAGAACGGAGTTACAAGTGATGATTTCAGGACGTTGAAGCCACCATAATGGGTGCATGAAGCCTTGGACGAAATATACAAGATGCCACTTCATAAATTTCGTCCCGAGGCTATTATAGGTGTTGCATCACCTTATTATTGGGCCAGGCCCATGTAATTTCGAAATACATAAGTATAGGCTATTTTTAGAGTCCGTATGTGTGGGGAAACAAGAGATAGGGTTGATTTCGGACCCCTCCACCAAGGGTCACGAAATTCCCCCCTCTTCCTCCATATATACAACCCTTAGGGCATCGTTTAGACTTTGGGTTTTGTTTAGATTAAAAGTTCGCCATAGCTGCAACTTCGCGTACTTCGTTTGTGTTCAACGACCAGACAAAGGTGTCACAGAACCCCACCTTGATCAATAAAGATTTCATCTTATATTCGCAATATCCAGATTGCAATCTCAGTTTCTTGCTTGTTCTTCGTTTACTCGCAGGAAATAGACCCTCGTGGTCGGGTTGATCATGCTCCGGCGTGGTCAATAACCTCTCGGAGTTGGTTTAGCGATTCCTAAGGCGCGACGTCCTCGCACGTTCGTAGTCCGATCTTCAAAGTCGACTGCCACCAAAGTGATATCCATCATCTCATCGAAAGACGGGACACCTTTGCCTCTATCAAGTGGTATCAGATTTCCAGGTTGCTCGGTGAGAGTTTACAGTTTTTCGTAGTTTAGATCAAGTCTGTTCTTCATACCTACAGTCCACGAAAAAGCCACAAAAAAAATTTAGGGTTAGTTCATCATATCCGAACCAATCTGAGCCTTTGCATAATCTTTTTAGGGTTTTGCTTTGTTGAATTTGCGGTTGCATCGTCGTGTCTAGTTGCTGGTCTTTGAGTCTAGTCTTTTAGAGTTTCGAGTTCTGGTCATAAGTTGTCACGCCGCCACCGCACCATCATCATCGCCCCTGCCATCTACCACCACCGCTTATCCGCCACCGCTTCGAATCCGTATCCATATACCACCACCGCTGTCATATACCACCACCGCTGCCATCTACTACCATATATCCACCACCAATCCGAGTTCTTGTCATATTAGGTTTGTTTTCGAGATCCATCTAGATTTCGATTCGTGTTTCCTTGCCGGAGTAGGTTTCGGAAAAAAAAGAAGAGTCCGGAAACCACCCTCCGTTTAGGCCCAAAATTTTTCGAAAACGCATTTTTCGAAAAAAAATCTGGCTATCCTATTTTTAGGTGTTTCTGAGTGTTTTGAGACAGGTGCCATTATAGGAAGTTTTTTTTGACCCGTTTCCAGTTTTTGGGTCCGGACAGTCGAAAAAAAAATTGGTCGAAAAAATTTCGTGCCCATCCTGTCAGTTTGACCTAGGAAGAGTATTGAGACACTAGCCATTATAGTGATTTTTCGCAAAAAAAAAACAGCGCAAAAAAAGAGCGAAAAAAAATCCAGAGTGTGCTTTTCCCTTATTTACGTGCCGCGCCGTGATTTTGTTGGTGTTCTAGGCTCGCGTCTCTAGCACAGTCTAGCCTAGGACCAGCACAGTACCATCGTTGAGCGTTTATTCAACTTTGCATCTCTGAATTCATTATTGCTGACCCTTTTTGCTACCATATTATAAGCCTTCCCAGCTCCACATACATCTACGTCGTGCGTTTGACTCTCCCTGGTAATCGCTCTATCCAAGCTTTGAGAGTTTTTGACTACAACGGTTGCCGATCACCGCCTGCTGCTGGGTAAGAACTGGTAAGAATTTGAGATTTGCTTGACGGATTTGTGACACCCACCACCACCTCTTGTTAGTAGTCTGTAGGATCATATTCTTGTGTGTTTCTATTGCTGCTAACCATGCCAGGATCACAAGCCGACGAGACTGACTGGGAGAACATGACGAATAAGGATTTGCATGATAAATTTCAGCAAATGATGAGTGGACAGGTGCAAGATGTGCTAAACAGATTTGAAGAGGCCATGGAGAAGATAGATGGCATGGGGAAGACATTCGAAACAAAGCTCGATAACAAGTTTAATGAATTGCTCGCGCGTCTTCCACCACCACCACCCGCTGCACCTAACGCACCTCTCCAACAACAACAACAACGACTACCTCCACGTCGCGAAACAGATCTCCGCCGAGCGAGCCGTGTTCCTCTTGCGTTTGGCCAAACTGTTGGTGCTGCTGTTGATACTTCTGTGGCTCCTGCTGCTGATGCGGAGGAGGATGATTATGTGGGAGATTACGAGGATGAGGTTGCTCAAAATCAGAACTACATGCAACCACCTGCACCACAACCACCAGGTCGTCCACATGCAAATAATCACAATGGTAGGGCTTTCCCTCAGGTACGAGATCATGACCATCTTCCTCAACTGAAATTGAATATTCCACCTTTCGAGGGTAGATATGTTCCTCATATATATCTTACTTGGGAGTTAGAAACTGAACAACGATTTACATGTTTACAATATCCCGAGGAGAGACGGGTTGCCGCTGCTGTTTGTGCTTTCACTAGTTTTGCATGTGTATGGTGGTCTGAACATTGTAGATTATATCCTATTCCAACTACTTGGGCTGCTTTGAAAACTGCTATGCGTACTCGTTGGGTTCCACCATATTATCAACGTGAATTTCTTCAGAAATTACAGCGCTTAAGACAAGGAAAAAATTCTGTAGAAGAATATTATCAGCTATTACAAACTGGCATGATTAGATGTGGTATTGTTGAGGAGAATGAAGCTATGCTTGCACGTTTTCTGGGTGGATTAAATAAAGAGATTCAGACCATTCTAGACTATAAGGAGTATACTAATATCACTCGTTTATTCCAGCTTGCTTGTAAAGCTGAACGTGAAGTGCAGGATCGACAAGCATTGGCGCGAACTAACTTTTCTGCAGGCCGACCTTCATCATGGACACCGCGTGCATCTTCTACTTCAACTGCACCAGCACCTCAATCAGGTGTCTCCTCCAGTCGTGATACAAGAAAACAGGCACAACCACAATTATCTGCCAAGAGCGCACCTGCTGGGCCTGCACAGAGTTCTGCTTCTTCCATGGCATCAACAGGGCACACAAGTGATATTATTTGTCGTCGTTGTATGGGAGGAGGTCATTATGCGAGAGAATGCAAATCTCCGCGTGTGATGATTGCTACCGTGGATGGTGGATTTGAGTCCGCTAGTGACTATGATGAGGAGACTTTGGCTCTTATTACACGTGAAGAACATGGTGGAGATGATTCTGATCATGAGACGCAATACATGGCTCCTGAAGACGCTGACAGGTATGAATGTTTAGTTACTCAACGTGTTTTGAGTGTGCAGGTCACACAAGCTGAGCAAAATCAGAGGCACGATTTGTTCCATACCAAGGGAGTTGTGAAAGAACATTCTGTGCGCGTCATCATATGATGAGGACATGACTACCTTGGATATGACCAAAAATATTGCATACATGCATATTTGTCAGGTGATTTCTAGTGCAAACTATTCAATAATCTATTTATGTTATCCAGAACAAAAATACTTCACACATTTTTGTGTTTTGTCTAATTGCAGGTGTATGGGATATTTGTGCAATCCACATATGAAGATAAGGAAGAAAGAGATGTTTATTTGCTGTCCAAAAAGTTCTCCCACGTCACTTTTGGCCCAAGAGAAGATAGAGTCCAAGTCTCTCACGTTCTGGATTCAGATTCGGACTGCACAGACATACCTGACTCAAAACGCACACAAGTTTTTCATATGGACTCCGAATTGGGTGATTCTTTTTTTGTTGGAAACTAGATTTCGTGCACTTTCCAAACCAATTGGAATCACCTTCAAATTCGTCCGGAGCGTTGAGTTGTGGACGAAACAATCTGATGCTGCAGCAGAATCCGAGTCAAACTACAAGTCCAAAGGTGTTACATCACCTCCACTTGGGCCCATTGGCCTTGTACGACCTAGATTTAGTTTTAGGCTGCCTTGGGACGTCCTCCCACCTCCTTGGCCGCCACCCCTTGCTCCTATATAAGTAGATCCATCTAGTAGCTTTTCCTTGGGATTTGTTTAGTTAAAAGTTAGCCAACGCAACTTCGTGTACTTCGTTTGTGTCCAACGATCAGACCAAGACCGCTTACGGATCCCCACCATTATCAATACCTCATATATATTTGCAATATTCAGATTGCTTTATCATATTCTTGCTCGTTCTTCGATTGCTTGCAGGAATAGACCTTCGTGGTCAGGCTGACCGTGCTTCCGGCATCGTCAGTAACCTCAGGAGATTGGTTTAGCGATTGCTAAGGCGCAACGTCGTGCACGTTTGTAGTCGGATCGTCAAAGTCGTCTCCACCAAATCGATAGTTATCATCTCATCGAAAGATCGGGACACCCCCGCCTCTATCAAGTGGTATCAGTTTTCAGGTTGCTCGGTGAGATTTTACAGTTTTTAATAGTTTAGATCGCATCTGTCATTCATACCTACAGTCCATGAAAAAGCCATAAAAAAGTTAGATCTGTTCATCATTTATCCAAGCCAGTCTGAGCCTTTGCAATTTTCTATTCATTGCTTGCATAGTTGAATTATCGGTTGCATCGTCGTGTTAGTTGCTGGTCTTAGTGTCTAGTTCCTTTAGAGTTTCGAGTTCTGTTCACATTAGTCACGCCGCCGCTGCATCATTATCCCTTCCGCTGTCCGCCATCCCATCTATTAATTTCCACCACGTGCTATGCACTGTTCATTGTCATAATCATAGTTGAGGTCATTCACATCTTCGCCTGATCCAATCTGCATCTTATCTAGTTTGTTTTGGAAAGAGGGAGAAAAAAAGAGAGAAAAAAAACGAGAGAAAAAAAAGAGAACAAAAAAGTCAGAGAAAAAAAAGGAGAGAAAGAAAAAAAAAGTGTGAGGAAAAACAGAGAGAAGAAAAAAAAACAAAATTTGGATCTTTTTAGACTCAATCTCGTACCTGAATTCGGATTGGAATCTGTTTTGCGCACTGTTCAGTAAAACAGGTGTATCTTCCTCATACGAAGTCCGTTTTGGCTCCGTGAGTACTCAAATTGAAGATAGCGACGAGCCGCATCTAAATAGTTGCAGAAGCTAGTTCAATATTTGACACCTCAAAATCGGCTTCTAAATAGGTCTTTTTGCCCTCCGAAGTTCGTGAACACAACTTGTTCCAATTTTTTAGGCCAGTTTTAGAATTCTTTGACTCCTCATATCAACTCGGAATTGAGTGATTCTTTTTGCATTGGAAAGCTTGAGTTAGTAGCATTCTTTGAAAGAATTTATCAGAAAATTGTCTCAAACTTTTCAAGAGGAAAGTTGGAGAGAGAGTTGTTGTATATCCTGCTTGGCAGTTGTTTTTCATCATTATCTTCACTGCCGTTGTGATCTTCACTGATATCTTGCTGTCAAGAGCTACTTAGTATCCTTTATTGATGCTATTTGTGCTACGCCGTGACCTCATTAGTGTTCTAGGCTCGCGTCTCTAGTCCTGTCTAGCCTAGGACCAGCACAGTACCGTCGTTGAGCGTTTATTCAACATTGCATCTTTGAATTGATTATTGCTAATCTTTTGCTACCATATATAGCCAACCCAGCTCCACATATTTCTACACCGTGTATACGTACGCTCCCCTGGCAATCGCTTTACTCAATATTCGGAGTTACTTGACACCGCTGGTTGCCGATCACCGCCTGCTGCATGGTAAGAACTTGTAAGACATTGATATTTGCTTTACTGTGAGCGTTTTACCACCACATCCTAGTAGTTATAGGAACATTATTTTTGGGTTTTGTTTCTTGTTCTACTAATCATGACAGGATCCAGAGTCAATTCATGGGCTTTGTCGATCGCGGGTGACGTGCCACCACCTTTGCAAATACCACAACCGTCACGAGAGGTGCACAAACATCCAAATGCACATGATCAGGTTAATGTATCTATACCACCATTTAATGGCCGTTTTAAACCTGCTTTATATATTGAATGGGAGTTCGACATAAAAAATATATTTGCTTCCCATAATTTCGATGAACATAAAAAGGTTAAGGTTGCGGTTGGTTCTTTCACTGGTTATGCTTTGGTTTGGTGTAGTGAATATTGTCGGTTACACCCTGATTATATACCTACTACTTGGGATGATTTGAAACTTGCCATGCGACATACTTTCGTCCCTGCTTATTATACTCGTGACATGATTAAGAAGTTGCAACACTTAAAACAAGGTAGTGAAACTGTAACAAAATATTATGATGATTTACAAACTACCTTGTTGCATTCCTCTTTAGAAGAAAGTGAAGATGATTTTATGGATAGATTTTGGGGAGGATTAAATCGTGATATTCAAGAGATACTAATTCATGAAGAGTGTTATCCTATGGACCATTTGTTTCATCTTGCTTGCAAAGCTGAACAGGAAATAAAACGACGTGTTGGCCACGAGGAGAACAAGCGCAGGGTGCACATTCCAAGAGTTGATATGATTGTTCCGTCAACTACTAGGCATACTATGACAACCACATCCGTTGTTGTCAGGACTACATCACCTCCACCATGTGACACATCGCCCCCGAGAGTGGCTACATCATCTGAGCTGATCATAAGAGGTAATGACAAAGGTACTGATCTTCCATCTCTACATGAGAATGATGAATGCCTTGTCAATTTGAATGCACCATCTGATGAGCTACCCACTACTTTGATCACACCACCTATTTTAGAGGACTACGTTGATAATTTGACTTTGCCATGTGATCAAACAACTGAAATACCAACAATTTTGAGTGCACCCATTGAATTAACTATTGATGCAAAAGAACCAATGTTTAATCATTTTGATATGACCTCTAATCTTGGTGATGATTCTGTGTTGAATGACTTATTGCATGTTTGCTTATTTAAGCATGTTGTAGCATGTAAATTTGATGCAAGTAAGGTTTATTCACCAATGTTGGGATGGTTTAATGATGAACATTGTCAATCTTTTGAAATGAATAAGAGCTTCACTTATATGTGCAAACTGAGTTGCAATATTTTCATGCCTTCTACTTCTTGTGCCAATTTTTTGGCTTTAGATTTTATGAACTATGCAAGTTACTCATCTATTCATGTGTCATATATGCAAAAATCAAGGGAAGTAAAAATGGATGACATATACATATACAACATGTACACCTTGTCTCTTTTGTTAGCCACATTTCAGATTAAGCAACGCCGAGGACGGATTTATTTTCAAGAAGGGGAGGATGATGAGGACATGACTACCTTGGATATGACCAAAAATATTGCATATATGCATATTTGTCAGGTGATTTCTAGTGCAAACTATTCAATAATCTATTTATGTTATCCAGAACAAAAATACTTCACACACTTTTGTGTTTTGTCTAATTGCAGGTGTATGGGACATTTGTACAATCCACATATGAAGATAAGGAAGAAAGAGATGTTTATTTGCTGTCCAAAAAGTTCTCTCACGTCACTTTTGGCCCAAGAGAAGATAGAGTTCAAGTCTCTCACGTTCTGGATTCAGATTCGGACTGCACCGACATACCTGACTCAAAACGCACACAAGTTTTTCATACGGACTCCGAATTGGGTGATTCTTTTTTTGTTGGAAACTAGATTTCGTGAACTTTCCAACCCAATTGGAATCACCTTCAAATTCGTCCGGAGCGTTGAGTTGTGGACGAAACAATCTGATGCTGCAGCAGAATCCGAGTCAAACTACAAGTCCAAAGGTGTTACATCACCTCCACTTGGGCCCATTGGCCTTGTACGACCTAGATTTAGTTTTAGGCTGCCTTGGGACGTCCTCCCACCTCCTTGGCCGCCACCCCTTGCTCCTATATAAGTAGATCCATCTAGTAGCTTTTCATTGGGATTTGTTTAGTTAAAAGTTAGCCATTGCAACTTCGTGTACTTCGTTTGTGTCCAACGACCAGACCAAGACCGCTTCCGGATCCCCACCATTATCAATACTTCATATATATTTGCAATATTCAGATTGCTTTATCATATTCTTGCTCGTTCTTCGATTGCTTGCAGGAATAGACCTTCGTGGTCAGGCTGACCGTGCTTCCAGCATCGTCAGTAACCTCAGGAGATTGGTTTAGCGATTGCTAAGGCGCAACGTCGTGCACGTTTGTAGTCGGATCGTCAAAGTCGTCTCCACCAAATCGATAGTTATCATCTCATCGAAAGATCGGGACCCTCGCCTCTATCAACTAACCACTCATATAATCCAAACTTAGTTTTAAATGCTGTTTTCCATTCATCTCCCAATTTCATACGAATTTGATGGTAGCCACTACGCAAATCAACTTTGGAGAATATTGTAGAGCCACTCAATTCATCAAGCATATCATCTAGCCTAGGAATAGGATGACGATAACGAATAGTAATATTATTAATGCCTCTACAATCAACACACATACGTGATGTACCATCCTTTTTCGGCACTAGAATAATAGGAACAGCACAAGGACTAAGGGATTCGCGTATATAACCTTTGTCGAGAAGCTCTTGTACTTGACGCATAATCTCCTTCGTCTCCTCTGGATTGGTACGGTATGGTGCACGGTTTGGCAGTGAAGCACCGGGAATTAAGTCAATCTGATGCTCAATCCCTCGAATAGGCGGTAATCCCGGTGGCACGTCTTGTGGAAAGACGTCAGCGAACTCCTGCAAAATGTTAGTGACAGCAGGAGGCAAAGAGGAAGGCACGTCCTCGAATGAAAATAATGCCTCTTTGCACACAAAAGCATAGCAAACAGATTTGCTGAAATCTAGCGCATCAATATCAGATTTGGTGGCAAATAAACATGCACTTTTCAATTTAATTTCAGAAGCAACACTAGATGGTTTATTATTAGGCTTCATTTGTTGCTCAAATTCTTTTGCCACAATCTGATTTTCACTCTTATTCGTCTCCTGTTTTGCTTTATTATCTCTATTAATATCATCTTTCAAAATGGAATCAGGAGTCATAGGAAGCAAAGTAATATTTTTATCCTTATGAACAAGAGTATAGTGATTGTTTCTACCATGGTGTACAGAATTTTTATCAAATTGCCATGGTCTACCAAGTAATAAGGAACATGCTTGCATAGGTACCACATCACAATCAACATAATCAACATATGTAGAGATACTAAAATGCACATGAACAGTACGTGTTACCTTAACCTTGCCGCTGTTGTTGAACCATTGGATGTAGTAAGGATGTGGATGTGGTCTTGTGGTGAGAGAAAGCTTCTCCACCATCTCCATGCTAGCCAAGTTGTTGCAGCTCCCTCCATCTATGATGATAGAGGCGGGGGTGTCCCGATCTTTCGATGAGATGATAACTATCGATTTGGTGGAGACGACTTTGACGATCCGACTACAAACGTGCACGACATTGCGCCTTAGCAATCGCTAAACCAATCTCCTGAGGTTACTGACGATGCCGGAAGCACGGTCAGCCTGACCACGAAGGTCTATTCCTGCAAGCAATCGAAGAACGAGCAAGAATATGATAAAGCAATCTGAATATTGCAAATATATATGAGGTATTGATAATGGTGGGGATCCGTAAGCGGTCTTGGTCTGGTCGTTGGACACAAACGAAGTACACGAAGTTGCGTTGGCTAACTTTTAACTAAACAAATCCCAAGGAAAAGCTACTAGATGGATCTACTTATATAGGAGCAAGGGGTGGCGGCCAAGGAGGTGGGAGGACGTCCCAAGGCAGCCTAAAACTAAATCTAGGTCGTACAAGGCCAATGGGCCCAAGTGGAGGTGATGTAACACCTTTGGACTTGTAGTTTGACTCGGATTCTGCTGCAGCATCAGATTGTTTCGTCCACAACTCAATGCTCCGGACGAATTTGAAGGTTATTCCAATTGGTTTGGAAAGTGCACGAAATCTAGTTTCCAACAAAAAAAGAATCACCCAATTCGGAGTCCATATGAAAAACTTGTGTGCGTTTTGAGTCAGGTATGTCTGTGCAGTCCGAATCTGAATCCAGAACGTGAGAGACTTGGACTCTATCTTCTCTTGGGCCAAAAGTGACGTGAGAGAACTTTTTGGACAGCAAATAAACATCTCTTTCTTCCTTATCTTCATATGTGGATTGCACAAATATCCCATACACCTGCAATTAGACAAAACACAAAAGTGTGTGAAGTATTTTTGTTCTGGATAACATAAATAGATTATTGAATAGTTTGCACTAGAAATCACCTGACAAATATGCATGTATGCAATATTTTTGGTCATATCCAAGGTAGTCATGTCCTCATCATCCTCCCCTTCTTGAAAATAAAGCCGTCCTCGGCGTTGCTTAATCTGAAATGTGGCTAATAAAAGAGACAAGGTGTACATGTTGTATATGTATATGTCATCCATTTTTACTTCCCTTGATTTTTGCATATATGACACATGAATAGATGAGTAACTTGCATAGTTCATAAAATCTAAAGCCAAAAAATTAGCACAAGAAGTAGAAGGCATGAAAATATTGCAACTCAGTTTGCACATATAAGTGAAGCTCTTATTCATTTCAAAAGATTGACAATGTTCATCATTAAACCATCCCAACATTGGTGAATAAACCTTACTTGCATCAAATTTACATGCTACAACATGCTTAAATAAGCAAACATGCAATAAGTCATTCAACACAGAATCATCACCAAGATTAGATGTCATATCAAAATGATTAAACATTGGTTCTTTTGCATCAATAGTTAATTCAATGGGTGCACTCAAAATTGTTGGTATTTCAGTTGTTTGATCACATGGCAAAGTCAAATTATCAACGTAGTCCTCTAAAATAGGTGGTGTGATCAAAGAAGTGGGTAGCTCATCAGATGGTGCATTCAAATTGACAAGGCATTCATCATTCTCATGTAGAGATGGAAGATCAGTACCTTTGTCATTACCTCTTATGATCAACTCAGATGATGTAGCCACTCTCGGGGGCGATGTGTTACATGGTGGAGGTGATGTAGTCCTGACAACAACGGATGTGGTTGTCATAGTATGCCTAGTAGTTGAAGGAACAATCATATCAACTCTTGGAATGTGCACCGTGCGCTTGTTCTCCTCGTGGCCAACACGTCGTTTTATTTCCTGTTCAGCTTTGCAAGCAAGATGAAACAAATGGTCCATAGGATAACACTCTTCATGAATTAGTATCTCTTGAATATCACGGTTTAATCCTCCCCAAAATCTATCCATAAAATCATCTTCACTTTCTTCTAAAGAGGAATGCAACAAGGTAGTTTGTAAATCATCATAATATTTTGTTACAGTTTCACTACCTTGTTTTAAGTGTTGCAACTTCTTAATCATGTCACGAGAATAATAAGCAGGGACGAAAGTATGTCGCATGGCAAGTTTCAAATCATCCCAAGTAGTAGGTATATAATCAGGGTGTAACCGACAATATTCACTCCACCAAACCAAAGCATAACCAGTGAAAGAACCAACCGCAACCTTAACCTTTTTATGTTCATCGAAATTATGGGAAGAAAATATATTTTTTATGTCGAACTCCCATTCAATATATAAAGCAGGTTTAAAACGGCCATTAAATGGTGGTATAGATACATTAACCTGATCATGTGCATTTGGATGTTTGTGCACCTCTCGTGACGGTTGTGGTATTTGCAACGGTGGTGGCACGTCTCCCGCGATCGACAAAGCCCATGAATTGACTCTGGATCCTGTCATGATTAGTAGAACAAGAAACAAAGGTGTCCCATCTTTCATATATTGATAACTATATACACTCTAGTGTTGCTTCTGAAATTAAATTGAAAAGTGCATGTTTATTTGCCACCAAATCTGATATTGATGAGCTAGATTTCAGCAAATCTGTTTGCTATGCGTTTGTGTGCAAAGAGGCATTATTTTCATTCGAGGACGTGCCTTCCTCTTTGCCTCCTGCTGTCACTAACATTTTGCAGGAGTTCGCTGACGTCTTTCCACAAGACGTGCCACCGGGATTACCGCCTATTCGAGGGATTGAGCATCAGATTGACTTAATTCCCGGTGCTTCACTGCCAAACCGTGCACCATACCGTACCAATCCAGAGGAGACGAAGGAGATTATGCGTCAAGTACAAGAGCTTCTCGACAAAGGTTATATACGCGAATCCCTTAGTCCTTGTGCTGTTCCTATTATTCTAGTGCCGAAAAAGGATGGTACATCACGTATGTGTGTTGATTGTAGAGGCATTAATAATATTACTATTCGTTATCGTCATCCTATTCCTAGGCTAGATGATATGCTTGATGAATTGAGTGGCTCTACAATATTCTCCAAAGTTGATTTGCGTAGTGGATACCATCAAATTCGTATGAAATTGGGAGATGAATGGAAAACAGCATTCAAAACTAAGTTTGGATTATATGAGTGGTTAGTCATGCCTTTTGGGTTAACTAATGCACCTAGTACTTTCATGAGATTAATGAACAAAGTTTTACGTGCTTTCATTGGACGATTTGTGGTAGTTTACTGTGATGACATATTGATTTATAGCAGATCTTTGGAAGAACATTTGGAACATTTACGTGCTGTTTTTATTGCTCTACGTGATGCACGTTTGTTTGGTAACCTTGGGAAGTGCACCTTTTGCACCGACCGAGTATCTTTTCTTGGCTATGTTGTTACTCCGCAGGGAATTGAAGGGTATAAAGCCAAGATTGAAGCTATTGAGAGTTGGCCGCAACCCAAAACGGTCACACAAGTGAGGAGTTTTCTTGGCCTCGCTGGATTCTATAGGCGTTTTGTGAGAGATTCCAGCACCATTGCTGCACCTCTCAATGAGCTTACAAAGAAAGATGTGCCTTTTCTTTGGGGTACCGCACAGGAAGAAGCCTTCTCGGTATTGAAAGATAAGTTGACACATGCTCCTTTACTCCAACTTCCTGATTTTAATAAGACTTTTGAGCTTGAATGTGATGCTAGTGGAATTGGATTAGGCGGTGTGTTATTACAAGATGGCAAACCTGTTGCATACTTTTCTGAAAAATTGAGTGGGCCTAGTCTGAATTATTCTACTTATGATAAAGAATTATATGCTCTTGTTCGGACTTTAGAAACATGGCAACATTATTTATGGCCCAAAGAATTTGTTATACATTCTGATCATGAATCTTTGAAACATATTAAAAGTCAAGCTAAACTGAATCGTAGACATGCTAAATGGGTTGAATTCATTGAGACTTTTCCTTATGTCATTAAACACAAGAAGGGAAAAGAAAATGTTATTGCTGATGCATTGTCTCGCCGCTATACTATTCTTTCACAACTTGACTTCAAAATATTTGGTTTGGAGACCATCAAAGATCAATATGTGCATGATGCTGATTTTAAAGATGTAATGCAGAATTGTAAAGAAGGAAGAATGTGGAACAAGTTCGTCGTTAACGATGGATTTGTGTTTCGTGCTAACAAGCTATGCATTCCAGCTAGCTCCGTTCGTCTTTTGTTGTTGCAGGAGGCGCATGGAGGAGGATTAATGGGACACTTTGGCGTGAAGAAGATGGAGGACGTACTTGCTACACATTTCTTTTGGCCAAAGATGAGACGGGATGTTGAGCGTTTTATTGCTCGATGCACTACATGTCAAAAAGCTAAGTCACGACTCAATCCTCATGGTTTATATATGCCTTTGCATGTACCTAGTGTTCCTTGGGAGGATATATCTATGGACTTTGTTTTAGGTTTACCTCGAACAAAGAAGGGGAGGGATAGCATATTTGTTGTCGTGGATAGATTCTCGAAAATGGCACACTTTATACCATGTCATAAAAGCGATGATGCTGTTAATGTTGCTGATTTGTTCTTTCATGAAATTATTCGCTTGCATGGTGTGCCAAATACTATTGTTTCAGATCGTGATACTAAATTTCTTAGCCACTTTTGGAGATGTTTATGGGCTAAGTTGGGGACTAAACTGCTTTTTAGTACTACTTGTCACCCCCAAACTGATGGACAAACTGAAGTAGTCAATAGAACGTTGTCTACTATGCTTAGGGCTGTTTTGAAGAATAATAAGAAAATGTGGGAGCAATGCTTGCCTCATATTGAATTTGCTTATAATCGTTCATTGCATTCTACTACTAAGATGTGCCCTTTTGAAGTTGTGTATGGTTTCCTACCTCGTGCACCTATTGATTTGTTGCCTCTTCCATCTTCGAAGAAGGTTAATTTTGATGCTAAACAACGTGCTGAATTGATTTTAAAAATGCATGAGTTAACTAAGGAAAACATTGAGCGCATGAATGCTAAATATAAACTTGCTGGAGATAAGGGTAGAAAACATGTTGTGTTTGCACCTGGAGATCTTGTTTGGTTACATTTGCGTAAGGATAGATTTCCGGATTTGCGCAAATCAAAGTTAATGCCACGTGCTGATGGTCCCTTTAAGGTGTTAGAGAAAATAAATGATAATGCATATAAACTTGAGCTGCCTGCAGATTTTGGGGTTAGTCCCACTTTTAACATTGCAGATTTGAAGCCTTATTTGGGTGAGGAAGATGAACTTCCGTCGAGGACGACTTTATTTCAAGAAGGGGAGGATGATGAGGACATCAATACAATTGTTACACCCACAGCCCCTGCTGCTATAAATACTGGACCAATTACTAGAGCTCGCGCACGCCAACTGAATTACCAGGTACTTTCGTTTCTTGGTAATGATTCTAATGTTCATGAGAATATGATGCTGCCTAAATTGGATACATTTGTTTTGCTTACAAATGAAGGGCCTAGCTTGGAGAAGGATGAACATTGGATTAAGAACAAGCATGGAGATGATGGCATGCGCAAGGGGAACAAGAACGGAGTTACAAGTGATGATTTCAGGACTTTGAAGCCACTATAATGGGTGCATGAAGCCTTGGACGAAATATACAAGATGCCACTTCATAAATTTCGTCTCGAGGCTATTATAGGTGCTGCATCACCTTATTATTGGGCCAGGCCCATGTAATTTCGAAATACATAAGTATAGGCTATTTTTAGAGTCCGTATGTGTGGGGAAACAAGAGATAGGGTTGATTTCGGACCCCTCCCCCAAGGGTCACGAAATTCCCCCCTCTTCCTGCATATATACAGCCCTTAGGGCATCGTTTAGACTTTGGGTTTTGTTTAGATTAAAAGTTCGCCATAGCTGCAACTTCGCGTACTTCGTTTGTGTTCAACGACCAGACAAAGGCGTCACAGAACCCCACCTTGATCAATAAAGCTTTCATCTTATATTCGCAATATCCAGATTGCAATCTCAGTTTCTTGATTGTTGTTTGTTTGCTCGCAGGAAACAGACCCTCGTGGTCAGGTTGATCGTGCTCCGGCGTGGTCAATAACCTCTCGGAGTTGGTTTAGCGATTGCTAAGGCGCGATGTCCTTGCACGTTCATAGTCGGATCGTCAAAGTCGACTGCCACCATAGCGATATCCATCATCTCATCAAAAGACGGGACATCTTTGCCTCTATCAATATGGTACAGCGAAAAGAGTGAAACATCAAGCTAATTACAAGAGCCTCGCAGTGTGCAATATAGCTACGAGATCCTATCATCTATTGGAATTTCACTTTCGTGCGGTTGGCCTTGTTCTTTGATCAGTTCACCTACAAGAAGATAGATTTGTGTGGCACATGCGTAAATAGGACTTCAACATGTGATCTGATCACATATATATAATGTACCTGATACTTCGTATCAGACCCGTGTTTAACAAGGCCCCTCTAGTCTTCATCCGATATATTTTCCACTGGAGATGTTTGGGAAAGTTCGTTAGCCTTGCCTTCAAAGTGAGTTTTCCTCAAGTTATACCGATACTATCATAGAGCAGACTTGAAAACATGGGTGCAAGCTTGTCTGGTTGCATCATCTTGTCTATCCAACTTGAACCTCATCTGTTGAAAATTATGGGAGTCTCATTATCAGCAACCTAGAAAGTATGGGACAGAGCAAGACGATATTACTAATGTCCATACATAACCATACTTACAGATAAATGGTCGATGAAGGTGTTGAACTGGGTTTCGTCTTTGCCATTCCTTTATTGAATCCATGTTGGGAGGATACGTACATGACAACTAACGGCAACCGCTGCCTTTGATACTAACTTGGCTGACTCTGTAGCATCACGTGGCCTTTTTAAACCTTCCTCAAAACGGATCTCCATTCTTCCTCCTCTCGATTTAGTTAACCTATCGAGCATCATCCCTGATGTTTGTTTCCTCTTGCGCCTAGGTGCTAGTCCAACAACGAACATAGGAAGTTTTAGTGTACATCAAACTGTGAGACTACATATAAAGAACCATGCAACTATAACTTGACTCCAACAACTACCTTCTTGCTGTTGAAGCTCACAAGGTTCATCTGATATTGCCAACTCATCTTGTGTCAAGAGTGCTTGGGAAGTAGTGTTGATAGAGGCAAAGGTGTCCCGTCTTTCGATGAGATGATGGATATCGCTTTGGTGGCAGTCGACTTTGACGATCCGACTACGAACGTGCGAGGACGTCGCGCCTTAGCAATCGCTAAACCAACTCCAAGAGGTTATTGACCACGTCGGAGCACGATCAACCTGACCACGAGGGTCTGTTTCCTGCGAGCAAACGAAGAACAAGCAAGAAACTGAGATTGCAATCTGGATATTGTGAATATAAGATGAAAGCTTTATTGATCAAGGTGGGGTTCTGTGATGAGGACATCAATACAATTGTTACACCCATAGCCCCTGCTGCTATACATACTGGACCAATTACTAGAGCTCGTGCACGCCAACTAAATTACCAGGTACTTTCGTTTCTTGGTAATGATTCTAATGTTCATGAGAATATGATGCTGCCTAAATTGGATACATTTGTTTTGCTTACAAATGAAGGGCCTAGCTTGGAGAAGGATGAACATTGGAGCAAGAACAAGCATGGAGATGATGGCATGCGCAAGGGGAACAAGAACGGAGTTACAAGTGATGATTTCAGGACTTTGAAGCCACCATAATGGGTGCATGAAGCCTTGGACGAAATATACAAGATGCCACTTCATAAATTTCGTCCCGAGGCTAATTTAGGTGCTGCGTCACCTTATTATTGGGCCAGGCCCATGCAATTTCGAAATACATAAGTATAGGCTATTTTTAGAGTCCGTATGTGTGGGGAAACAAGAGATAGGGTTGATTTCGGACCCCTCCACCAAGGGCCACGAAATTCCCCCCTCTTCCTCCATATATACAGCCCTTAGGGCATCGTTTAGACTTTGGGTTTTGTTTAGATTAAAAGTTCGCCATAGCTGCAACTTCGCGTACTTCGTTTGTGTTCAACGACCAGACAAAGGCGTCACAGAACCCCACCTTGATCAATAAAGCTTTCATCTTATATTCGCAATATCCAGATTGCAATCTTAGTTTCTTGCTTGTTCTTCGTTTGCTCGCAGGAAACAGACCCTCGTGGTCAGGTTGATCGTGCTCCGGCGTGGTCAATAACCTCTCGGAGTTGGTTTAGCGATTGCTAAGGCGCGACGTCCCCGCACGTTCGTAGTCGGATCGTCAAAGTCGACTTCCACCAAAGCGAAATCCACCATCTCATCGAAAGACGGGACACCTTTGCCTCTATCAAGTGGTATCAGATTTCCAGGTTGCTCGGTGAGATTTTACAGTTTTTCGTAGTTTAGATCGAGTCTGTTCTTCATACCTACAGTCCACGAAAAAAAAAAAAAAAAAATTAGGGTTAGTTCATCATATCCGAACCAATCTGAGCCTTTGCATAATCTTTTTAGGGTTTTGCTTTGTTGAATTTGCGGTTGCATCGTCGTGTCTAGTTGCTGGTCTTAGAGTCTAGTCTTTTAGAGTTTCGAGTTCTGGTCATAAGTTGTCACGCCGCCGCCGCACCATCATCATCGCCCCTGCCATCTACCACCACCGCTTATCCGCCACCGCTCCGAATCCGTATCCATATACCACCACCAATCCGTGTCCATATACCACCACCGATCCATATCCATATACTACCACCGCTACCACCACCGCTGCCATATACCACCACCATATATCCACCACCAATCCGAGTTCCTTGCTTATTAGGTTTGTTTTCGAGATCCATCTAGTTTCCGATTCGTGTTTCCTTGCCGGAGTAGGTTTCGGAAAAAAAAAGAGTCGGGTAGCCACGCTCCGTTTAGGCCCAAAATTTTTCGAAAACGCATTTTTCGAAAAAATTTCTGGCTATCCTATTTTTAGGTGTTTCTGAGTGTTTTGAGACAGGTGCCATTATAGGAAGTTTTTTTTGACCCGTTTCCAGTTTTTGGGTCCGGGCAGTCGAAAAAAAAAAATTGGTCGAAAAAATTTCGTGCCCATCCTGTCAGTTTGAGCTAGGAAGAGTTTTGAGACACTCGCCATTATAGTGATTTTTCGCAAAAAAAAAAGCAGCGCAAAAAAAAAGAGCGCAAAAAAAAAGAGCGAAAAAAAATATTCAGAGTGTGCTTTTCCCTTGTTTACGTGCCGCGCCGTGATTTTGTTAGTGTTCTAGGCTCGCGTCTCTAGCACAGTCTAGCCTAGGACCAGCACAGTACCGTCGTTGAGCGTTTATTCAACTTTGCATCTCTGAATTGATTATTGCTGACCCTTTTTGCTACCATATTATAAGCCTTCCCAGCTCCACATACATCTACGTCGTGCGTTTGACTCTCCCTGGTAATCGCTCTATCCAAGCTTTGAGAGTTTTTGACTCCAACGGTTGCCGATCACCGCCTGCTGCTGGGTAAGAACTGGTAAGAATTTGAGATTTGCTTGACGGATTTGTGACACCCACCACCACCACTTGTTCGTAGTCTGTAGGATCATATTCTTGTGTGTTTCTTTTGCTGCTAACCATGCCAGGATCACAAGCCGACGAGATTGACTGGGAGAATTTATCGAACAAGGAGCTTCATGATAAGTTTCAGCAAATGATGACTGAACAGGTGCAAGATGTGCTGAACAATTTTGAAGAGGCCATGGAGAAGATCACTGGCCTTGAGAAGACGTTCGAAACAAAGCTCGATAACAAGTTTAATGAATTGCTCGCGCGTCTTCCACCACCACCACCCGCTGCACCTAACGCACCTCTCCAACAACAACAACAACGACTACCTCCACGTCGCGAAGCAGACCTCCGCCGAGCAAGCCGTGTTCCTCTTGCGTTTGGCCAAACTGTTGGTGCTGCTGTTGATACTTCTGTGGCTCCTGCTGCTGATGCGGAGGAGGATGATTACGTGGGAGATTATGAGGATGAGGTTGATCAAAATCAACACTACATGCAGCCACCTGTACCACCACCAGCAGGTCGACCTCAGGTATATATTCGTAATGGTAGGCCTGCACCACCACCTCAGGTACGAGATGATGTCCATATTCCTAAACTGAAATTGAATATTCCACCATTTGAGGGTAGATATGTTCCTGATATATATCTTACTTGGGAGTTAGAAACTGAACAACGATTTACATGTTTACAATATCCTGAGGAGAGACGAGTTGCTGCTGCTGTTTGTGCTTTCACTAGTTTTGCATGTGTATGGTGGTCTGAACATTGTAGATTATATCCTATTCCAACTACTTGGACTGCTTTGAAAACTGCTATGCGTACGCGTTGGGTTCCACCATATTATCAACGTGAATTGCTTCAAAAATTGCAGCGTTTAAGACAAGGGAAAAATTCTGTAGAAGAATATTATCAGGAATTACAAACTGGCATGATTAGATGTGGTATTGTTGAGGAGAATGAAGCTATGCTTGCACGTTTTCTGGGTGGATTAAATAGAGAGATTCAGACCATTTTAGACTATAAGGAGTATACTAATATCACTCGTTTATTCCATCTTGCTTGTAAAGCTGAACGTGAAGTGCAGGATCGACAAGCATTGGGGCGAACTAACTTTTCTGCAGGCCGACCTTCATCATGGACACCACGTTCATCTTCTACTTCAACTGCACCAGCACCTCCATCCGGTGCCACCTCCAGCCGTGATACAAGAAAACAGGCACAACCACCATTATCTGCCAAGAGCGCACCTGCGGGGCCTGCACAGCGTTCTTCTTCTTCCATGGCATCAACAGGGCACACAAGTGATATTATTTGTCGTCGTTGTAAGGGAGGAGGTCATTATGCGAGGGAATGCAAATCTCCGCGTGTGATGATTGCTACCGCGGATGGTGGATATGAGTCCGCTAGTGACTATGATGAGGAGACATTGGCTCTTATTACACGTGAAGAACATGGTGGAGATGATTCTGATCTTGAGACGCAATACATGGCTCCTGAAGACGCTGACAGGTATGAATGTTTAGTTGCTCAACGTGTTTTGAGTGTGCAGGTCACACAAGCTGAGCAAAATCAGAGGCACAATTTGTTCCATACCAAGGGAGTTGTGAAGGAACGTTCTGTGCGCGTCATAATAGACGGAGGGAGCTGCAACAACTTGGCTAGCATGGAGATGGTGGAGAAGCTTTCTCTCACCACAAGACCACATCCACATCCTTACTACATCCAATGGTTCAACAACAGCGGCAAGGTTAAGGTAACACGTACTGTTCGTGTGCATTTTAGTATCTCTATATATGCTGATTATGTTGATTGTGATGTGGTACCTATGCAAGCATGTTCCTTATTACTGGGTAGACCATGGCAATTTGATAAAAATTCTGTACACCATGGTAGAAACAATCACTATACTCTTGTTCATAAGGATAAAAATATTACTTTGCTTCCTATGACTCCTGATTCCATTTTGAAAGATGATATTAATAGAGCTAATAAAGCAAAACAGGAGACGAATAAGAGTGAAAATCAGATTGTGGCAAAAGAATTTGAGCAACAAATGAAGCCTAATAATAAACCATCTAGTGTTGCTTCTGAAATTAAATTGAAAAGTGCATGTTTATTTGCCACCAAATCTGATACTGATGAGCTAGATTTCAGCAAATCTGTTTGCTATGCTTTTTTGTGCAAAGAGGCATTATTTTCATTCGAGGACGTGCCTTCCTCTTTGCCTCCTGCTGTCACTAACATTTTGCAGGAGTTCGCTGACGTCTTTCCACAAGACGTGCCACCGGGATTACCGCCTATTCGAGGGATTGAGCATCAGATTGACTTAATTCCCGGTGCTTCACTGCCAAACCGTGCACCATACCGTACCAATCCAGAGGAGACGAAGGAGATTATGCGTCAAGTACAAGAGCTTCTCGACAAAGGTTATATCCGCGAATCCCTTAGTCCTTGTGCTGTTCCTATTATTCTAGTGCCGAAAAAGGATGGTACATCACGTATGTGTGTTGATTGTAGAGGCATTAATAATATTACTATTCGTTATCGTCATCCTATTCCTAGGCTAGATGATATGCTTGATGAATTGAGTGGCTCTACAATATTCTCCAAAGTTGATTTGCGTAGTGGCTACCATCAAATTCGTATGAAATTGGGAGATGAATGGAAAACAGCATTTAAAACTAAGTTTGGATTATATGAGTGGTTAGTCATGCCTTTTGGGTTAACTAATGCACCTAGTACTTTCATGAGATTAATGAACGAAGTTTTACGTGCTTTCATTGGACGATTTGTGGTAGTTTACTTTGATGACATATTGATTTATAGCAGATCTTTGGAGGAACATTTGGAACATTTACGTGCTGTTTTTATTGCTCTACGTGATGCACGTTTGTTTGGTAACCTTGGGAAGTGCACCTTTTGCACCGACCGAGTATCTTTTCTTGGCTATGTTGTTACTCCACAGGGAATTGAAGTTGATAAAGCCAAGATTGAAGCTATTCAGAGTTGGCCGCAACCCAAAAGGGTCACACAAGTGAGGAGTTTTCTTGGCCTCGCTGGATTCTATAGGCGTTTTGTGAGAGATGATGAGGACATCAATACAATTGTTACACCCACAGCCCCTGCTGCTATACATACTGGACCAATTACTAGAGCTCGTGCACGCCAACTAAATTACCAGGTACTTTCGTTTCTTGGTAATGATTCTAATGTTCATGAGAATATGATGCTGCCTAAATTGGATACATTTGTTTTGCTTACAAATGAAGGGCCTAGCTTGGAGAAGGATGAACATTGGAGCAAGAACAAGCATGGAGATGATGGCATGCGCAAGGGAAACAAGAACGGAGTTACAAGTGATGATTTCAGGACTTTGAAGCCACCATAATGGGTGCATGAAGCCTTGGACGAAATATACAAGACGCCACTTCATAAATTTCGTCCCGAGGCTATTTTAGGTGCTGCGTCACCTTATTATTGGGCCAGGCCCATGTAATTTCGAAATACATAAGTATAGGCTATTTTTAGAGTCCGTATGTGTGGGGAAACAAGAGATAGGGTTGATTTCGGACCCCTCCACCAAGGGCCACGAAATTCTCCCCCTCTTCCTCCATATATACAGCCCTTAGGGCATCGTTTAGACTTTGGGGGTTTTGTTTAGATTAAAAGTTCGCCATAGCTGCAACTTCGCGTACTTCGTTTGTGTTCAACGACCAGACAAAGGCGTCACAGAACCCCACCTTGATCAATAAAGCTTTCATCTTATATTCGCAATATCCAGATTGCAATCTTAGTTTCTTGCTTGTTCTTCGTTTGCTCGCAGGAAACAGACCCTCGTGGTCAGGTTGATCGTGCTCCGGCGTGGTCAATAACCTCTCGGAGTTGGTTTAGCGATTGCTAAGGCGCGACGTCCTCGCACGTTCGTAGTCGGATCGTCAAAGTCGACTTCCACCAAAGCGAAATCCATCATCTCATCGAAAGACGGGACACCTTTGCCTCTATCATTGCCTCTTCCATCTTCGGAGAAGGTTAATTTTGATGCTAAACAACGTGCTGAATTGATTTTAAAAATGCATGAGTTAACTAAGGAAAACATTGAGCGCATGAATGCTAAATATAAACTTGCTGGAGATAAGGGTAGAAAACATGTTGTGTTTGCACCTGGAGATCTTGTTTGGTTACATTTGCGTAAGGATAGATTTCCTGATTTGCGTAAATCAAAGTTAATGCCACGTGCTGATGGTCCCTTTAAGGTGTTAGAGAAAATAAATGATAATGCATATAAACTTGAGCTGCCTGCAGATTTTGGGGTTAGTCCCACTTTTAACATTGCAGATTTGAAGCCTTATTTGGGTGAGGAAGATGAACTTCCGTCGAGGACGACTTCATTTCAAGAAGGGGAGGATGATGAGGACATCAATACAATTGTTACACCCATAGCCCCTGCTGCTATACATACTGGACCAATTACTAGAGCTCGTGCACGCCAACTAAATTACCAGGTACTTTCGTTTCTTGGTAATGATTCTAATGTTCATGAGAATATGATGCTGCCTAAATTGGATACATTTGTTTTGCTTACAAATGAAGGGCCTAGCTTGGAGAAGGATGAACATTGGAGCAAGAACAAGCATGGAGATGATGGCATGCGCAAGGGGAACAAGAACGGAGTTACAAGTGATGATTTCAGGACTTTGAAGCCACCATAATGGGTGCATGAAGCCTTGGACGAAATATACAAGATGCCACTTCATAAATTTCGTCCCGAGGCTAATTTAGGTGTTGCGTCACCTTATTATTGGGCCAGGCCCATGTAATTTCGAAATACATAAGTATAGGCTATTTTTAGAGTCCGTATGTGTGGGGAAACAAGAGATAGGGTTGATTTCGGACCCCTCCACCAAGGGCCACGAAATTCCCCCCTCTTCCTCCATATATACAGCCCTTAGGGCATTGTTTAGACTTTGGGTTTTGTTTAGATTAAAAGTTCGCCATAGCTGCAACTTCGCGTACTTCGTTTGTGTTCAACGACCAGACAAAGGCGTCACAGAACCCCACCTTGATCAATAAAGCTTTCATCTTATATTCGCAATATCCAGATTGCAATCTTAGTTTCTTGCTTGTTCTTCGTTTGCTCGCAGGAAACAGACCCTCGTGGTCAGGTTGATCGTGCTCCGGCGTGGTCAATAACCTCTCGGAGTTGGTTTAGCGATTGCTAAGGCGCGACGTCCCCGCACGTTCGTAGTCGGATCGTCAAAGTCGACTTCCACCAAAGCGAAATCCACCATCTCATCGAAAGACGGGACACCTTTGCCTCTATCATTCTGTGACGCCTTTGTCTGGTCGTTGAACACAAACGAAGTACGCGAAGTTGCAGCTATGGCGAACTTTTAATCTAAACAAAACCCAAAGTCTAAACGGTGCCCTAAGGGCTGTATATATGGAGGAAGAGAGGGGGAATTTCGTGGCCCTTGGTGGAGGGGTCCGAAATCAACCCTATCTCTTGTTTCCCCACACATACGGACTCTAAAAATAGCCTATACTTATGTATTTCGAAATTACATGGGCCTGGCCCAATAAAAAGGTGACGCAGCACCTATAATAGCCTTGGGTCGAAATTTATGAACTGGCATCTTGTATATTTCGTCCATGGCTTCATGCACCCATTATGGTGGCTTCAAAGTCCTGAAATCATCACTTGTAACTCCGTTCTTGTTCCCCTTGCGCATGGCATCATCTCCATGCTTGTTCTTGCTCCAATGTTCATCCTTCTCCAAGCTAGGCCCTTCATTTGTAAGCAAAACAAATGTATCCAATTTAGGCAGCATCATATTCTCATGAACATTAGAATCATTACCAAGAAACGAAAGTACCTGATAATTTAATTGGCGTGCGCGAGCTCTAGTAATTGGTCCCGTATATGTAGCAGTAGGGGCTGTGGGTGTAACAATGGTATTGATGTCCTCATCAAGTGTTAGGTGGCAAGGGAGCTTGGGAACGTGCTGCTAGCTCAGTTGACGCACGAGTAAGTCGTGCAGCTGGTAGTACTATGGTAGGTGTTGCAAGAACTAGGGCTGTCTCTGCTTGTTTGGTGGCAGCTATTTGTTTCTGTTTGGCTTTTTTTGCACCTCGTGTAGCATGGGATGCCGTGTTTGTAGAATATTCCACTGGACTTTGACCTTCTATTGCACCATCAGTACTAGCAGAATCTGCAGGATTCATCCGCTTCTCATTCCCTGCCATTATGTGTTTCTTCCTCTTTCTCTGTGCCATGTTAAGTCAAGCCGACAAGAAAAACGAATAACAATTTAGTTCTTCAGAACGAATTGATGCGTGATGCAGATGAACTAAACTTTGATGTTAGACAACCACATGATAGGAGGATGTAATATGTATGAAAAACAGGATGGACGAGATAACCAGAACTATGATGTGTAAACTAAGAAGAAGACATTTCACCAAATTAGAAGCAATGCAATGGAAGGTAGACACCATATGAAAGATGCTACAAATATCGCTCTGCCAAGTTAACAGTGTCTCATCATGAATGGCGTTTAAACAAATGTGAAGTAGTACAAGAAATAAGTCATATGCAAGATGCAAACAACATCACACTACCATGTTAGAGGTCTCTCGTCATTAGTGCCATTGCATATTCACAGCTTATGATGTGTAAACTAAGGAGAAGGCATTTCAACAAATTAGAAGCAATGAAAGCTAGACACCATATGAAAGATGCAACGAATATCACTCTACCAAGTTAAAACTGTCTCATCATAAGTGCCATTTCAACAAATTAGTAGTACAAGCTAGAAAAGAATGTGATATGTAACATATATCACACTCCGAAGTCAAACGTGTCTTATGATAAGTGATTGTTGTAGGTTACACAACAGTAGTAATTTGATGTAAGAACATGGTGTGATAGATAGATATTGTATGTTCTAGAAACATGAACACGTGTCTTATTCAAGTATAATGTGTAAAGTAAGCAGATGAAATTCAACAAAATTAGAAGCAATACAAGCTAGACATCACACATGACATGCAACCACATATAACAGTGCCAAGTTAGAGGGAGGACTGGTGATGCTGCACTAGGGAGACGTGCTGATAGAGGCAAAGGTGTCCCGTCTTTCGATGAGATGATGGATATCGCTTTGGTGGCAGTCGACTTTGACGATCCGACTACGAACGTGCGAGGACGTCGCGCCTTAGCAATCGCTAAACCAACTCCGAGATGTTATTGACCACGCCGGAGCACGATCAACCTGACCACGAGGGTCTGTTTCCTGCGAGCAAACGAAGAACAAGCAAGAAACTGAGATTGCAATTTGGATATTGCGAATATAAGATGAAAGCTTTATTGATCAAGGTGGGGTTCTGTGACGCCTTTGTCTGGTCGTTGAACACAACAAAGTACGCGAAGTTGCAGCTATGGCGAACTTTTAATCTAAACAAAACCCGCAGTCTAAATGATGCCCTAAGGGCTGTATATATGGAGGAAGAGGGGGGGAATTTCGTGGCCCTTGGTGGAGGGGTCCGAAATCAACCCTATCTCTTGTTTCCCCACACATACGTACTCTAAAATAGCCTATACTTATGTATTTCGAAATTACATGGGCCTGGCCCAATAATAAGGTGATGCGGCACCTAAAATAGCATCGGGACGAAATTTATGAAGTGGCATCTTGTATATTTCGTCCAAGGCTTCATGCACCCATTATGGTGGCTTCAAAGTCCTGAAATCATCACTTGTAACTCCGTTCTTGTTCCCCTTGCGCATGCCATCATCTCCATGCTTGTTCTTGCTCCAATGTTCATCCTTCTCCAAGCTAGGCCCTTCATTTGTAAGCAAAACGAATGTATCCAATTTAGGCAGCATCATATTCTCATGAACATTAGAATCATTACCAAGAAACGAAAGTACCTGGTAATTTAGTTGGCGGGCACGAGCTCTAATAATTGGTCCAGTATGTATAGCAGCAGGGAGTGTGGGTGTAACAATTGTATTGAGGTCCTCATCATCCTCCCCTTCTTGAAATGAAGTCGTCCTCGACGGAAGTTCATCTTCCTCACCCAAATAAGGCTTCAAATCTGCAATGTTAAAAGTGGGACTAACCCCAAAATCTGCAGGCAGCTCAAGTTTATATGCATTATCATTTATTTTCTCTAACACCTTAAAGGGACCATCAGCACGTGGCATTAACTTTGATTTGCGCAAATCAGGAAATCTATACTTACGCAAATGTAACCAAACAAGATCTCCAGGTGCAAACACAACATGTTTTCTACCCTTATCTCCAGCAAGTTTATATTTAGCATTCATATGCTCAATGTTTTCCTTAGTTAACTCATGCATTTTTAAAATCAATTCAGCATGTCGTTTAGCATCAAAATTAACCTTCTCCGAAGATGGAAGAGGCAACAAATCAATAGGTGCACGAGGTAGGAAACCATACACAACTTCAAAAGGGCACATCTTAGTAGTAGAATGCAATGAACGATTATAAGCAAATTCAATATGAGGCAAGCATTCCTCCCACATTTTCTTATTATTCTTCAAAACAGCCCTAAGCATAGTAGACAACGTTCTATTGACTACTTCAGTTTGTCCGTCAGTTTGGGGGTGACAAGTAGTACTAAAAAGCAGTTTAGTCCCCAACTTAGCCCATAAACATCTCCAAAAGTGGCTAAGAAATTTAGTATCACGATCTGAAACAATAGTATTTGGCACACCATGCAAGCGAATAATTTCACGAAAGAACAAATCAGCAACATTAACAGCATCATCGCTTTTATGACATGGTATAAAGTGTGCCATTTTCGAGAATCTATCCATGACAACAAATATGCTATCCCTCCCCTTCTTTGTTCGAGGTAAACCTAAAACAAAGTCCATAGATATATCCTCCCAAGGAACACTAGGTACAGGCAAAGGCATATATAAACCATGAGGATTGAGTCGTGACTTAGCTTTTTGACATGTAGTGCAGCGAGCAATAAAACGCTCAACATCCCGTCTCATCTTTGGCCAAAAGAAATGTGTAGCAAGTACGCCTCCGTCTTCTTCACGCCAAAGTGTCCCATTAATCCTCCTCCATGCGCCTCCTGCAACAACAAAAGACGAACGGAGCTAGCTGGAATGCATAGCTTGTTAGCACGAAACACAAATCCATCGTTAACGACGAACTTGTTCCACATTCTTCCTTCTTTACAATTCTGCATTACATCTTTAAAATCAGCATCATGCACATATTGATCTTTGATGGTCTCCAAACCAAATATTTTGAAGTCAAGTTGTGAAAGCATAGTATAGCGACGAGACAATGCATCAGCAATAACATTTAGTTTACCCTTCTTGTGTTTAATGACATAAGGAAAAGTCTCAATGAATTCAACCCATTTAGCATGTCTACGATTCAGTTTAGCTTGACTTTTAATATGTTTCAAAGATTCATGATAAGAATGTATAACAAATTCTTTGGGCCTTAAATAATGTTGCCATGTTTCTAAAGTCCGAACAAGAGCATATAATTCTTTATCATAAGTAGAATAATTCAGACTAGGCCCACTCAATTTTTCAGAAAAGTATGCAACAGGTTTGCCATCTTGTAATAACACACCGCCTAATCCAATTCCACTAGCATCACATTCAAGCTCAAAAGTCTTATTAAAATCAGGAAGTTGGAGTAAAGGAGCATGTGTCAACTTATCTTTCAATACCGAGAAGGCTTCTTCCTGTGCGGTAGCCCAAAGAAAAGGCACATCTTTCTTTGTAAGCTCATTGAGAGGTGCAGCAATGGTGCTGAAATCTCTCACAAAACGCCTATAGAATCCAGCGAGGCCAAGAAAACTCCTCACTTGTGTGACCGTTTTGGGCTGCGGCCAACTCTCAATAGCTTCAATCTTGGCTTTATCAACTTCAATTCCCTGTGGAGTAACAACATAGCCAAGAAAAGATACTCGGTCGGTGCAAAAGGTGCACTTCCCAAGGTTACCAAACAAACGTGCATCACGTAGAGCAATAAAAACAGCACGTAAATGTTCCAAATGTTCTTCCAAAGATCTGCTATAAATCAATATGTCATCAAAGTAAACTACCACAAATCGTCCAATGAAATCACGTAAAACTTCGTTCATTAATCTCATGAAAGTACTAGGTGCATTAGTTAACCCAAAAGGCATGACTAACCACTCATATAATCCAAAGTTAGTTTTAAATGCTGTTTTCCATTCATCTCCCAATTTCATACGAATTTGATGGTATCCACTATGCAAATCAACTTTGGAGAATATTGTAGAGCCACTCAATTCATCAAGCATATCATCGAGCCTAGGAATAGGATGACGATAACGAATAGTAATATTATTAATGCATGTACAATCTGATAGAGGCAAAGGTGTCCCGTCTTTCGATGAGATGGTGGATTTCGCTTTGGTGGAAGTCGATTTGACGATCCGACTACGAACGTGCGAGGACGTCGCGCCTTAGCAATTGCTAAACCAACTCCGAGAGGTTATTGACCACGCCGGAGCACGATCAACCTGACCACGAGGGTCTGTTTCCTGCGAGCAAATGAAGAACAAGCAAGAAACTAAGATTGCAATCTGGATATTGCGAATATAAGATGAAAGCTTTATTGATCAAGATGGGGTTCTGTGACGCCTTTGTCTGGTCGTTGAACACAAACGAAGTACGCGAAGTTGCAGCTATGGCGAACTTTTAATCTAAACAAAACCCAAAGTCTAAACGATGCCCTAAGGGCTGTATATATGGAGGAAGAGGGGGGAATTTCGTGGCCCTTGGTGGAGGGGTCCGAAATCAACCCTATCTCTTGTTTCCCCACACATACGGACTCTAAAAATAGCCTATACTTATGTATTTCGAAATTACATGGGCCTGGCCCAATAATAAGGTGACGCAGCACCTAAAATAGCCTCGGGGCGAAATTTAGGAAGTGGCATCTTGTATATTTCGTCCAAGGCTTCATGCACCCATTATGGTGGCTTCAAAGTCCTGAAATCATCACTTGTAACTCCGTTCTTGCTCCCCTTGCGCAGGCCATCATCTGCATGCTTGTTCTTGCTCCAATGTTCATCCTTCTCCAAGCTAGGCCCTTCATTTGTAAGCAAAACAAATGTATCCAATTTAGGAAGCATCATATTCTCATGAACATTAGAATCATTACCAAGAAACGAAAGTACCTGGTAATTTAGTTGGCGTGCACGAGCTCTAGTAATTGGTCCAGTATGTATAGCAGCAGGGCTTGTGGGTGTAACAATTGTATTGATGTCCTCATCATCCTCCCCTTCTTGAAATGAAGTCGTCCTCGACGGAAGTTCATCTTGCTCACCCAAATAAGGCTTCAAATCTGCAATGTTAAAAGTGGGACTAACCCCAAAATCTGCAGGCAGCTCAAGTTTATATGCATTATCATTTATTTTCTCTAACACCTTAAAGGGACCATCAGCACGTGGCATTAGCTTTGATTTGCGCAAATCAGGAAATCTATCCTTACGCAAATGTAACCAAACAAGATCTCCAGGTGCAAACACAACATGTTTTCTACCCTTATCTCCAGCAAGTTTATATTTAGCATTCATACGCTCAATGTTTTCCTTAGTTAACTCATGCATTTTTAAAATCAATTCAGCACGTTGTTTAGCATCAAAATTAACCTTCTCCGAAGATGGAAGAGGCAACAAATCAATAGGTGCACGAGGTAGGAAACCATACACAACTTCAAAAGGGCACATCTTAGTAGTAGAATGCAATGAACGATTATAAGGAAATTCAATATGAGGCAAGCATTCCTCCCACATTTTCTTATTATTCTTCAAAACAGCCCTAAGCATAGTAGACAAAGTTCTATTGACTACTTCAGTTTGTCCATCAGTTTGGGGGTGACAAGTAGTACTAAAAAGCAGTTTAGTCCCCAACTTAGCCCATAAACATCTCCAAAAGTGGCTAAGAAATTTAGTATCACGATCTGAAACAATAGTATTTGGCACACCATGCAAGCGAATAATTTCACGAAAGAACAAATCAGCAACATTAACAGCATCATCGCTTTTATGACATGGTATAAAGTGTGCCATTTTCGAGAATCTATCCACGACAACAAATATGCTATCCCTCCCCTTCTTTGTTCGAGGTAAACCTAAAACAAAGTCCATAGATATATCCTCCCAAGGAACACTAGGTACAGGCAAAGGCATATATAAACCATGAGGATTGAGTCGTGACTTAGCTTTTTGACATGTAGTGCAGCGAGCAATAAAACGCTCAACATCCCGTCTCATCTTTGGCCAAAAGAAATGTGTAGCAAGTACGTCCTCCGTCTTCTTCACGCCAAAGTGTCCCATTAATCCTCCTCCATGCGCCTCCTGCAACAACAAAAGACGAACGGAGCTAGCTGGAATGCATAGCTTGTTAGCACGAAACACAAATCCATCGTTAACAACAAACTTGTTCCACATTCTTCCTTCTTTACAGTTCTGCATTACATCTTTAAAATCAGCATCATGCACATATTGATCTTTGATGGTCTCCAAACCAAATATTTTGAAGTCAAGTTGTGAAAGCATAGTATAGCGACGAGACAATGCATCAGCAATAACATTTTCTTTTCCCTTCTTGTGTTTAATGACATAAGGGAAAGTCTCAATGAATTCAACCCATTTAGCATGTCTACGATTCAGTTTAACTTGACTTTTAATATGTTTCAAAGATTCATGATCAGAATGTATAACAAATTCTTTGGGCCATAAATAATGTTGCCATGTTTCTAAAGTCCGAACAAGAGCATATAATTCTTTATCATAAGTAGAATAATTCAGACTAGGCCCACTCAATTTTTCAGAAAAGTATGCAATAGGTTTGCCATCTTGTAATAACACACCTCCTAATCCAATTCCACTAGCATCACATTCAAGCTCAAAAGTCTTATTAAAATCAGGAAGTTGGAGTAAAGGAGCATGTGTCAACTTATCTTTCAATACCGTGAAGGCTTCTTCCTGTGCGGTACCCCAAAGAAAAGGCACATCTTTCTTTGTAAGCTCATTGAGAGGTGCAGCAATGGTGCTGAAATCTCTCACAAAACGCCTATAGAATCCAGCGAGGCCAAGGAAACTCCTCACTTGTGTGACCGTTTTGGGCTGCGGCCAACTCTCAATAGCTTCAATCTTGGCTTTATCAACTTCAATTCCCTGTGGAGTAACAACATAGCCAAGAAAAGACACTCGGTCGGTGCAAAAGGTGCACTTCCCAAGGTTACCAAACAAACGTGCATCACGTAGTGCAATAAAAACAGCACGTAAATGTTCCAAATGTTCCTCCAAAGATCTGCTATAAATCAATATGTCATCAAAGTAAACCACCACAAATCGTCCAATGAAAGCACGTAAAACTTCGTTCATTAATCTCATGAAAGTACTAGGTGCATTAGTTAACCCAAAAGGCATGACTAACCACTCATATAATCCAAACTTAGTTTTAAATGCTGTTTTCCATTCATCTCCCAATTTCATACGAATTTGATGGTAGCCACTACGCAAATCAACTTTGGAGAATATTGTAGAGCTACTCAATTCATCAAGCATATCATCTAGCCTAGGAATAGGATGACGATAACGAATAGTAATATTATTAATGCCTCTACAATCAACACACATACGTGATGTACCATCCTTTTTCGGCACTAGAATAATAGGAACAGCACAAGGACTAAGGGATTCGCGTATATAACCTTTGTCGAGAAGCTCTTGTACTTGACGCATAATCTCCTTTGTCTCCTCTGGATTGGTACGGTATGGTGCACGGTTTGGCAGTGAAGCACCGGGAATTAAGTCAATTTGATGCTCAATCCCTCGAATAGGCGGTAATCCCGGTGGCACGTCTTGTGGAAAGACGTCAGCGAACTCCTGCAAAATGTTAGTGACAGCAGGAGGCAAAGAGGAAGGCACGTCCTCGAATGAAAATAATGCCTCTTTGCACAAAAAAGCATAGCAAACAGATTTGCTGAAATCTAGCTCATCAATATCAGATTTGGTGGCAAATAAACATGCACTTTTCAATTTAATTTCAGAAGCAACACTAGATGGTTTATTATTAGGCTTCATTTGTTGCTCAAATTCTTTTGCCACAGTCTGATTTTCACTCTTATTCGTCTCCTGTTTTGCTTTATTAGCTCTATTAATATCATCTTTCAAAATGGAATCAGGAGTCATAGGAAGCAAAGTAATATTTTTATCCTTATGAACAAGAGTATATTGATTGTTTCTACCATGGTGTACAGAATTTTTATCAAATTGCCATGGTCTACCAAGTAATAAGGAACATGCTTGCATAGGTACCACATCACAATCAACATAATCAGCATATGTAGAGATACTAAAATGCACACGAACAGTACGTGTTACCTTAACCTTGTCGCTGTTGTTGAACCATTGGATGTAGTAAGGATGTGGATGTGGTCTTGTGGTGAGAGAAAGCTTCTCCACCATCTCCATGCTAGCCAAGTTGTTGCAGCTCCCTCCGTCTATTATGACACGCACAGAATGTTCCTTCACAACTCCCTTGGTATGGAACAAATTGTGCCTCTGATTTTGCTCAGCTTGTGTGACCTGCACACTCAAAACACGTTGAGCAACTAAACATTCATACCTGTCAGCGTCTTCAGGAGCCATGTATTGCGTCTCATGATCAGAATCATCTCCACCATGTTCTTCACGTGTAATAAGAGCCAAAGTCTCCTCATCATAGTCACTAGCGGACTCATATCCACCATCCGCGGTAGCAATCATCACACGCGGAGATTTGCATTCTCTCGCATAATGACCTCCTCCCTTACAACGACGACAAATAATATCACTTGTGTGCCCTGTTGATGCCATGGAAGAAGAAGAACGCTGTGCAGGCCCCGCAGGTGCGCTCTTGGCAGATAATGGTGGTTGTGCCTGTTTTCTTGTATCACGGCTGGAGGTGGCACCTGATGGAGGTGCTGGTGCAGTTGAAGTAGAAAATGCACGCGGTGTCCATGATGAAGGTCGGCCTGCAAAAAAGTTAGACGCCAATGCTTGTCGATCCTGCACTTCACGTTCAGCTTTACAAGCAAGATGGAATAAACGAGTGATATTAGTATACTCCTTATAGTCTAGAATGGTCTGGATCTCTCTATTTAATCCACCCAGAAAACGTGCAAGCATAGCTTCATTCTCCTCAACAATACCACATCTAATCATGCCAGTTTGTAATTCCTGATAATATTCTTCTACAGAATTTTTCCCTTGTCTTAAACGCTGCAATTTTTGAAGCAATTCACATTGATAATATGGTGGAACCCAACGCGTACGCATAGCAGTTTTCAAAGCAGCCCAAGTAGTTGGAATAGGATATAATCTACAATGTTCAGACCACCATACACATGCAAAACTAGTGAAAGCACAAACAGCAGCAGCAACCCGTCTCTCCTCGGGATATTGTAAACATGTAAAACGTTGTTCAGTTTCTAACTCCCAAGTAAGATATATATCAGGAACATATCTACCCTCAAATGGTGGAATATTCAATTTCAGTTTAGGAATATGCACATCATCTCGTACCTGAGGTGGTGGTGCAGGCCTACCATTTCGAATATATACCTGAGGTCGACCTGCTGGTGGGGGTGCTGGTGGGTGCACGTAGTTTTGATTTTGATCAACCTCATCCTCATAATCGCCCGCATACTCATCATCCTCCTGGGTACCAGCAGCAGCAGTAGCAGGAGCCAAAGAAGCAACAATAACAGGAACAGCAGCACCAGAAGTTTGGCCATCCTCAATAGGAACACGCTTCGCTCGTCCATACTGATTCGGAAGGATGCATTGTTGTTGGTGTTGCAGAGGTGCGATAGGTGCAGCCGGCGGTGGTGGTGGTAAACGCGCGAGCAATTCATTAAACTTGCTATCAAGCTTTGTTTCGAACGTCTTCTCCATGCCATCTATCTTCTCCATGGCCTCGTCAAATCTTTTTAGCACATCTTGCACCTGTCCACTCATCATTTGCTGAAATTTATCATGTAGCTGTTTGTTCGTCAGGTTCTCCCAATCAGTCTCATCGGCTTGTGATCCTACCATGGTTAGCAGCAAATAGAAACACACAAGAATATGATCCTACAGACTACTAAGAAGTGGTGGTGGTGTATCACAAACCCGTCAAGCAAAACTCAAATTCTTACCAGTTCTTACCCAGCAGCAGGCGGTGATCGGCAACCGTTGTAGTCAAAACTCTCAAAGCTTGGATAGAGCGATTACAAGGGAGAGTCAAACGCACGACGTAGATGTATGTGGAGCTGGGAAGGCTTATAATATGGTAGCAAAAAGGGTCAGCAATAATCAATTCAGAGATGCAAAGTTGAATAAACGCTCAACGACGGTACTGTGCTGGTCCTAGGCTAGACCGTGCTAGAGACGCGAGCCTAGAACACTAACAAAATCACGGCGCTGCACGTAAACAAGGAAAAAGCACACTCTGGAATTTTTTTTCGCTCTTTTTTTTTGCGCTCTTTTTTTTGCGCTGCTTTTTTTTGCGAAAAATCACTATAATGGCGAGTGTCTCAAAACTCTTCCTAGGTCAAACTGACAGGATGGGCACGAAATTTTTTCGACCAAATTTTTTTTTTCATTTTTTCGACTGCCCGGACCCAAAAACTGGAAACGGGTCAAAAAAACTTCCTATAATGGCACCTGTCTCCAAACACTCAGAAACACCTAAAAATAGGATAGCCAGAAATTTTTTCGAAAAATGCGTTTTCGAATTTTTTTTCCGAAACCTACTCCGGCAAGGAAACACGAATCGGAATCTAGATGGATCTCAAAAACACACCTAATATGCAAGGAACTCGGATTGGTGGTGGATATATGGTGGTGGTATATGGCAGCGGTGGTGGTATATGGCAGCGGTGGTAATATATGGATATGGATCGGTGGTGGTATATGGATACGGATTGGTGGTGGTATATGGATACGGATTCGGAGCGGTGGTGGTAGGTGACAGGGGAGATGATGATGGTGCGGTGGTGGCGTGACAACTTATGACCAGAACTCGAAACTCTAAAAGACTAACGCTAAGACCAGCAACTAGACACGACAATGCAACCGCAAATTCAACAAAGCAAAACCCTAAAAAGATTATGCAAAGGCTCAGATTGGTTCGGATATGATGAACTAACCCTAATTTTTTTTGGCTTTTTCGTGGACTGTAGGTATGAAGAACAGACTCGATCTAAACTACGAAAAACTGTAAAATCTCACCGAGCAACCTGGAAATCTGATACCACTTGATAGAGGCAAAGGTGTCCCGTCTTTTGATGAGATGATGGATATCGCTTTGGTGGCAGTCGACTTTGACGATCCGACTACGAACGTGCGAGGACGTCGCACCTTAGCAATCGCTAAACCAACTCCGAGAGGTTATTGACCACGCCGGAGCACGATCAACCTGACCACGAGGGTCTGTTTCCTGCGAGCAAACGAAGAACAAGCAAGAAACTGAGATTGCAATCTGGATATTGCGAATATAAGATGAAAGCTTTATTGATCAAGGTGGGGTTCTGTGACGCCTTTGTCTGGTCGTTGAACACAAATGAAGTACGCGAAGTTGCAGCTATGGCGAACTTTTAATCTAAACAAAACCCGCAGTCTAAACGATGCCCTAAGGGCTGTATATATGGAGGAAGAGGGGGGGAATTTCGTGGCCCTTGGTGGAGGGGTCCGAAATCAACCCTATCTCTTGTTTCCCCACACATACGTACTCTAAAAATAGCCTATACTTATGTATTTCAAAATTACATGGGCCTGGCCCAATAATAAGGTGACGCAGCACCTAAAATAGCCTCGGGACGAAATTTATGAAGTGTCATCTTGTATATTTCGTCCAAGGCTTCATGCACCCATTATGGTGGCTTCAAAGTCCTGAAATCATCACTTGTAACTCCGTTCTTGTTCCCCTTGCGCATGCCATCATCTCCATGCTTGTTCTTGCTCCAATGTTCATCCTTCTCCAAGCTAGGCCCTTCATTTGTAAGCAAAACAAATATATCCAATTTAGGCAGCATCATATTCTCATGAACATTAGAATCATTACCAAGAAACGAAAGTACCTGGTAATTTAGTTGGCGTGCACGAGCTCTAGTAGTTGGTCTAGTATGTATAGCAGCAGGGGCTGTGGGTGTAACAATTGTATTGATGTCCTCTTCATGTGCTCATCATAAACACAGCTTTGTTGAGTGTCTATGCATGTGTTGTCTTGGAAATCATCTTGGGGATGTGGAGGAGTAGAAACTGTAGAGGCCTTTCGTTCGGAAGGAGCACCTTTATCCGCTGCCTTGCTAACTTACTTCCGCTTTATTGATTTTGAATTGTCAAGTAAAACTGACAAGAAAAAGCAATAAAATTCTCTCTTCAGAACTCATTCATGCATGCTACTGACAATCACTACTTTGATGTAAGGCAAACACATGATACCAGGATGGAATATGTACGAAAAACAGAAGGGCATGGCATGTTCACAACTGTTTGTGTAAACTAAGCAGAAACCATTCCAACAAATAAGAAGCAATGCAAGCTAGACACCACATGAAAGATGCAACCAATATGACTCTGCAAGTTAAAAGCGTCCCATCATAAATGGAATTTCAACAAATTAGAAGCAGCGCATGCTATAAATCATATGAAAGATGCAACTAATATCGCACTACATATACTAAAGGTGTCTCGTCATATTGATTGATGCGGGATACAAAAAAAACAATAGTTTTATGTAAGGACATGCTTAATAGACAGATGTACTATGTACTAAATACAGGAAGGCATGTCACATTAACAGGTCTAATGTATAAGCTAAGCAGACTAGCACATGCAGTTTAACTAGATTGGAAGAATTACAATCGAGACACCATATGCAACATGCAACCACATATCACGCTGCCAAGTTAGAGCAAGCACCTGCGATGCTAGTGTAGGGGAAATGCTGTAATCAACTACAAAGATATGTTCACTATCTTCATCTAGCATTTCTGTTTCTTGAGAATCATGTCGGGAGGCTGACGCCGCATTCTTTAAATGAGGAGTTGATAGAGGCAAAGGTGTCCCGTCTTTCGATGAGATGATGGATATCACTTTGGTGGCAGTCGACTTTGACGATCCGACTACGAACGTGCGAGGACGTCGCGCCTTAGCAATCGCTAAACCAACTCCGAGAGATTATTGACCACGCCGGAGCACGATCAACCTGACCACGAGGGTCTGTTTGCTGCGAGCAAACGAAGAACAAGCAAGAAACTGAGATTGCAATCTGGATATTGTGAATATAAGATGAAAGCTTTATTGATCAAGGTGGGGTTCTGTGACCCCTTTTTCTGGTCGTTGAACACAAACGAAGTACGCGAAGTTGCAGCTATGGCGAACTTTAATCTAAACAAAACCCAAAATCTAAACGGTGCCCTAAGGGCTGTATATATGGAGGAAGAGAGGGGAATTTCGTGGCCCTTGGTGGAGGGGTCCGAAATCAACCCTATCTCTTGTTTCCCCACACATACGGACTCTAAAAATAGCCTATACTTATGTATTTCGAAATTACATGGGCCTGGCCCAATAAAAAGGTGACGCAGCACCTATAATAGCCTCGGGACGAAATTTATGAAGTGGCATCTTGTATATTTCGTCCAAGGCTTCATGCACCCATTATGGTGGCTTCAAAGTTCTGAAATCATCACTTGTAACTCCGTTCTTGTTCCCCTTGCGCATGGCATCATCTCCATGCTTGTTCTTGCTCCAATGTTCATCCTTCTCCAAGCTAGGCCCTTCATTTGTAAGCAAAACAAATGTATCCAATTTAGGCAGCATCATATTCTCATGAACATTAGAATCATTACCAAGAAACGAAAGTACCTGATAATTTAATTGGCATGCGCGAGCTCTAGTAATTGGTCCCGTGTATGTAGCAGTAGGGGCTGTGGGTGTAACTTGTTCCACATTCTTCCTTCTTTACAATTCTGCATTACATCTTTAAAATCAGCATCATGCACATATTGATCTTTGATGGTCTCCAAACCAAATATTTTGAAGTCAAGTTGTGAAAGCATAGTATAGCGGCGAGACAATGCATCAGCAATAACATTTTCTTTTCCCTTCTTGTGTTTAATGACATAAGGAAAAGTCTCAATGAATTCAACCCATTTAGCATGTCTACGATTCAGTTTAGCTTGACTTTTAATATGTTTCAAAGATTCATGATCAGAATGTATAACAAATTCTTTGGGCCATAAATAATGTTGCCATGTTTCTAAAGTCCGAACAAGAGCATATAATTCTTTATCATAAGTAGAATAATTCAGACTAGGCCCACTCAATTTTTCAGAAAAGTATGCAACAGGTTTGCCATCTTGTAATAACACACCGCCTAATCCAATTCCACTAGCATCACATTCAAGCTCAAAAGTCTTATTAAAATCAGGAAGTTGGAGTAAAGGAGCATGTGTCAACTTATCTTTCAATACCGAGAAGGCTTCTTCCTGTGCGGTACCCCAAAGGAAAGGCACATCTTTCTTTGTAAGCTCATTGAGAGGTGCAGCAATGGTGCTAAAATCTCTCACAAAACGCCTATAGAATCCAGCGAGGCCAAGAAAACTCCTCACTTGTGTGACCGTTTTGGGTTGCGGCCAACTCTCAATAGCTTCAATCTTGGCTTTATCAACTTCAATTCCCTGTGGAGTAACAACATAGCCAAGAAAAGATACTCGGTCGGTGCAAAAGGTGCACTTCCCAAGATTACCAAACAAACGTGCATCACGTAGAGCAATAAAAACAGCACGTAAATGTTCCAAATGTTCTTCCAAAGATCTGCTATAAATCAATATGTCATCAAAGTAAACTACCACAAATCGTCCAATGAAAGCACGTAAAACTTCGTTCATTAATCTCATGAAAGTACTAGGTGCATTAGTTAACCCAAAAGGCATGACTAACCACTCATATAATCCAAAGTTAGTTTTGAATGCTGTTTTCCATTCATCTCCCAATTGCATACGAATTTGATGGTATCCACTACGCAAATCAACTTTGGAGAATATTGTAGAGCCACTCAATTCATCAAGCATATCATCTAGCCTAGGAATAGGATGACGATAACGAATAGTAATATTATTAATGCCTCTACAATCAACACACATACATGATGTACCATCCTTTTTCGGCACTAGAATAATAGGAACAACACAAGGACTAAGGGATTCGCGTATATAACCTTTGTCGAGAAGCTCTTGTACTTGACGCATAATCTCCTTCGTCACCTCTGGATTGGTACGGTATGGTGCACAATTTGGCAGTGAAGCACCGGGAATTAAGTCAATCTGATGCTCAATCCCTCGAATAGGCGGTAATCCCGGTGGCACGTGTTGTGGAAAGACGTCAGCGAACTCCTGCAAAATGTTAGTGACAGCAGGAGGCAAAGAGGAAGGCACGTCCTCGAATGAAAATAATGCCTCTTTGCACACAAAAGCATAGCAAACAGATTTGCTGAAATCTAGCTCATCAATATCAGATTTGGTGGCAAATAAACATGCACTTTTAAATTTAATTTCAGAAGCAACACTAGATGGTTTATTATTAGGCTTCATTTGCTGCTCAAATTCTTTTGCCACAATCTGATTTTCACTCTTATTCGTCTCCTGTTTTGCTTTATTAGCTCTATTAATATCATCATTCAAAATGGAATCAGGAGTCATAGGAAGCAAAGTAATATTTTTATCCTTATGAACAAGAGTATAGTGATTGTTTCTACCATGGTGTACAGAATTTTTATCAAATTGCCATGGTCTACCAAGTAATAAGGAACATGCTTGCATAGGTACCACATCACAATCAACATAATCAGCATATGTAGAGATACTAAAATGCACATGAACAGTACGTGTTACCTTAACCTTGCCGCTGTTGTTGAACCATTGGATGTAGTAAGGATGTGGATGTGGTCTTGTGGTGAGAGAAAGCTTCTCCACCATCTCCATGCTAGTCAAGTTGTTGCAGCTCCCTCCATCTATGATGACGCGCACAGAAGGTTCTTTCACAACTCCCTTGGTATGGAACAAATTGTGCCTCTGATTTTGCTCAGCTTGTGTGACCTGCACACTCAAAACACGTTGAGCAACTAAACATTCATACCTGTCAGCGTCTTCAGGAGCCATGTATTGCGTCTCATGATCAGAATCATCTCCACCATGTTCTTCACGTGTAATAAGAGCCAATGTCTCCTCATCATAGTCACTAGCGGACTCATATCCACCATCCGCGGTAGCAATCATCACACGCGGAGATTTGCATTCTCTCGCATAATGACCTCCTCCCTTACAACGACGACAAATAATATCAGTTGTGTGCCCTGTTGATGCCATGGAAGAAGAAGAACGCTGTGCAGGCCCCGCAGGTGCGCTCTTGGCAGATAATGGTGGTTGTGCCTGTTTTCTTGTATCACGGCTGGAGGTGGCACCGGATGGAGGTGCTGGTGCAGTTGAAGTAGAAGATGCACGTGGTGTCCATGATGAAGGTCGGCCTGCAGAAAAGTTAGTTCGCCCCAATGCTTGTCGATCCTGCACTTCACGTTCAGCTTTACAAGCAAGATGGAATAAACGAGTGATATTAGTATACTCCTTATAGTCTAGAATGGTCTGAATCTCTCTATTTAATCCACCCAGAAAATGTGCAAGTATAGCTTCATTCTCCTCAACAATACCACATCTAATCATGCCAGTTTGTAATTCCTGATAATATTCTTCTACAGAATTTTTCCCTTGTCTTAAACGCTATAATTTTTGAAGCAATTCACGTTGATAATATGGTGGAACCCAACGAGTACACATAGCAGTTTTCAAAGCAGCCCAAGTAGTTGGAATAGGATATAATCTACAATGTTCAGACCACCATACACATGCAAAACTAGTGAAAGCACAAACAGCAGCAGCAACTCGTCTCTCCTCAGGATATTGTAAACATGTAAATCGTTGTTCAGTTTCTAACTCCCAAGTAAGATATATATCAGGAACATATCTACCCTCAAATGGTGGAATATTCAATTTCAGTTTAGGAATATGGACATCATCTCGTACCTGAGGTGGTGGTGCAGGCCTACCATTACGAATACATACCTGAGGTCGACCTGCTGGTGGTGGTGCAGGTGGCTGCACGTAGTGCTGATTTTGATTAACCTCATCCTCATAATCTCCCACATAATCATCCTCCTCCGCATCAGCAGCAGGAGCCACAGAAGTATCAACAGCAGCACCAACAGTTTGGCCAAACGCAAGAGGAACACGACTCGCTCGGCGAAGGTCTGTTTCGCGATGTGGAGGTAGTCATTGTTGTTGTTGTTGGAGAGGTGCGTTAGGTGCAGCGGGTGGTGGTGGTGGAAGACGCGCGAGCAATTCATTAAACTTGTTATCGAGCTTTGTTTCGAACGTCTTCTCAAGGCCAGTGATCTTCTCCATGGCCTCTTCAAAATTGTTCAGCACATCTTGCACCTGTTCAGTCATCATTTGCTGAAACTTATCATGAAGCTCCTTGTTCGATAAATTCTCCCAGTCAATCTCGTCGGCTTGTGATCCTGGCATGGTTAGCAGCAATAGAAACACACAAGAATATGATCCTACAAACTACTAACAAGTGGTGGTGGTGGGTGTCACAAATCCATCAAGCAAAACTCAAATTCTTACCAGTTCTTTCCCAACAACAGGCGGTGATCGGCAACCGTTGTAGTCAAAACTCTCAAAGCTTGGATAGAGCGATTACCAGGGAGAGTCAAACGCACGACGTAGATGTATGTGGAGCTGGGAAGGCTTATAATATGGTAGCAAAAAGGGTCAGCAATAATCAATTCAGAGATGCAAAGTTGAATAAACGCTCAACGACGGTACTGTGCTGGTCCTAGGCTAGACTGTGCTAGAGACGCGAGCCTAGAACACCAACAAAATCACGGCGCGGCTCGTAATCAAGGGAGGAGCACACACTTAATTTTTTTTCTCTTTTTTTTTGCACTTTTTTTCCTCTTTTTTTTTGCTCCGCAACAATTTTTTTTCGAAAAAGTCTACAAATGGTCTAAAAACTGCCTAGCCAGAATTTTCCAGACTTAGTTTTTTTTTTGAAATTGGAACTATTTTTCTTTTGCGGATGGATCGGAAGTTGGGGAGTCTTTCTCTGTCATGACTCGGAGTATCGCGTGATCTGGAAATCGAAAACAATGCAACAATTACTAGATTCGGACTAGGACTGGTGGCGGAGATGAATCTGGTGGAACTCGGACTGGTGGCGGAGATGAATCTGGTGGAACACGGACAGGTGGCGGATATATGTTGCAGGTGAACTCGGATTGGCGTGATGGCGGTGGACATGTGGTGGCGTATATGGATTCGGATTGGCGGTGAATATGTGGTGGTGGTATATGGCAACAGCGACGATGATGATGCGGTGGTGATATATGCCAGCGGCGACGTGACAACCTGTGAACAGAACTCGAAACTCTAAAATACTAGACGCTAAGACCAGCAACTGGACACGACGATGCAACCGCAAATTCAACAAAGCAAATACAGAAAAGATTATGCAAGGCTCAGATTGGTTCGGATGGGATGAACTAACCCTAATTTTTTTTTGGCTTTTTCGTGGACTATAGGTATGAAGAACAGACTCGATCTAAACTACGAAAAACTGTAAAATCTCACCGAGCAACCTGGAAATCTGATACCACTTGATAGAGGCAAAGGTGTCCCGTCTTTTGATGAGATGATGGATATCGCTTTGGTGGCAGTCGACTTTGACGATCCGACTACGAACGTGCGAGGACGTCGCGCCTTAGCAATCGCTAAACCAACTCCGAGAGGTTATTGACCACGCCGGAGCACGATCAACCTGACCACGAGGGTCTGTTTCCTGCAAGCAAACGAAGAACAAGCAAGAAACTGAGATTGCAATCTGGATATTGCGAATATAAGATGAAAGCTTTATTGATCAAGGTGGGGTTCTGTGACGCCTTTGTCTGGTCGTTGAACACAAACGAAGTACGCGAAGTTGCAGCTATGGCGAACTTTAATCTAAACAAAACCCAAAATCTAAACGGTGCCCTACGGGCTGTATATATGGAGGAAGAGAGGGGAATTTCGTGGCCCTTGGTGGAGGGGTCCGAAATCAACCCTATCTCTTGTTTCCCCACACATACGGACTCTAAAAATAGCCTATACTTATGTATTTCGAAATTACATGGGCCTGGCCCAATAAAAAGGTGACGCAGCACCTATAATAGCCTCGGGACGAAATTTATGAAGTGGCATCTTGTATATTTCGTCCAAGGCTTCATGCACCCATTATGGTGGCTTCAAAGTCCTGAAATCATCACTTGTAACTCCGTTCTTGTTCCCCTTGCGCGTGGCATCATCTACATGCTTGTTCTTGCTCCAATGTTCATCCTTCTCCAAGCTAGGCCCTTCATTTGTAAGCAAAATAAATGTATCCAATTTAGGCAGCATCATATTCTCATGAACATTAGAATCATTACCAAGAAACGAAAGTACATGATAATTTAATTGGCGTGCGCGAGCTCTAGTAATTGGTCCCGTATATGTAGCAGTAGGGGCTGTGGGTGTAACAATGGTATTGATGTCCTCATCAGGAGTAGTCCCCTTGCCTACCTGCCTCGTCATAAGTGATTGATGAGGGATACACAAGAACATTAGTTTTATGTAAGAACATGGTTAATACACAGATGTACTAGTATGTACCAAAAACAGAAAGGCATGTCATATTCAAAGGTATAATGTGTAAGCTAAGCAGATGCAATTTAACCAAATTGGAAGCAATACAAGCTAGACATCCGGCTGGAGTGGTGAGCATGATCATCTAGGACCTGAGAGCCTGGTTGGAGGAGGGCTGCTTCGCCACCATCGCAGCTTTTTAGTTGGCTTCTAGGTGATGTCTATCTTTGCTGGGCTTGTCACTGGCTCGGCCAGTGCCCTGACTAGCTATTTGTCTTCTGGTGCTCACGGGATGGTGGTTCATGAAAAAAAATTATCTTTCCTTATCTTACCAACTTCGGCCTTTCGAACACAAGCTAGACACCATATGGAACATGCAACCACATATGACACCGCGAAGTTAAAGCAAGCACCTGGGATGGTGGTTCATTGCGAGCGAGGTCATCAACTCCAGAGCTACGTTTACCATCTCCATCTACTGACACTGCACCCTTTATAGTGTTGTAACGTGTCTTGCCTACCCGCATACGAAGCTGGAGCGACTTCTCTCTTTTCTTTGTTGCTTCTCTTTCGGCGGGAGAGTCTGAAATACCCTTGCATAAAAACACAATAGTGAGAGTATGGGTGAGGTGTGTGCAGAACTAGTGCACTGTAAAAGTAGCAGATAGCAGGTGGCTGAAAAATAAATGATAGGAGACATATGATAGCTCTACAACATTGCATGGCAAACAAAATTAGATTCTACTCCGTATGATTTTGTAATATATGAGCACAGGAAATGCAGGTACTCCTCCAGCACACCATCACATGTGGTCATATCTAAGATAACAGTCGACTGAAAATAAATAGGTCAGTCGATTTTTTAATGAACTATCCGATCTATAAGGAACGGGCAGATGGCCTTCATCTACCTCCCGCCAGTCACTATTGACGATCTTTCTCGAACCGCCAGCGACCACCGGCCCAGACCCCTGCCTCCGCCGCCCCGCCCTCCCATCGACCTCACACCACCGCTGTGCTTGCCAGCGCCCCCAGGCCATCCCTTTAATCTCGGCCGACCTCCAGATCGGGCGCCAGTAGCTCTAGGCCGCACACACCCCTAAGATAAACACCAAGGCGCTGCTTTCCCGGTGTAATAGGCGTACTAGCGCCTATTACACCGGGGAATGCTTCCGTTAATTGGGAATCAACTGGCCAGAAATTGAAATTCAGGGGGGCGACAGACCTCTAGCTAAGGTGAAATAGTATATGAGGAGAAACCTTGTGCATCGCGATTTACTAGGAACATCTAGTATCAAGAAGAAGTGGTCAACTAGTGTCTTCTGTGGGATGAATACCGTGCAAGCAGAGACGTAAGATTTGCACGAATAAGGGAGGAGGTGATAGAGGCGGAGGTGTCCCGTCTTTCGATGAGATGGTGGATTTCGCTTTGGTGGAAGTCGACTTTGACGATCCGACTACGAACGTGCGAGGACGTCGCGCCTTAGCAATCGCTAAACCAACTCCGAGAGGTTATTGACCACGCCGGAGCACGATCAACCTGACCACGAGGGTCTGTTTCCTGCGAGCAAACGAAGAACAAGCAAGAAACTAAGATTGCAATCTGGATATTGTGAATATAAGATGAAAGCTTTATTGATCAAGGTGGGGTTCTGTGACGCCTTTGTCTGGTCGTTGAACACAAACGAAGTACGCGAAGTTGCAGCTATGGCGAACTTTTAATCTAAACAAAACCCAAAGTCTAAACGATGCCCTAAGGGCTGTATATATGGAGGAAGAGGGGGGAATTTCGTGGCCCTTGGTGGAGGGGTCCGAAATCAACCCTATCTCTTGTTTCCCCACACATACGGACTCTAAAAATAGCCTATACTTATGTATTTCGAATTTACATGGGCCTGGCCCAATAATAAGGTGACGCATCACCTAAAATTGCCTCGGGACAAAATTTATGAAGTGGCATCTTGTATATTTCGTCCAAGGCTTCATGCACCCATTATGGTGGCTTCAAAGTCCTGAAATCATCACTTGTAACTCCGTTCTTGTTCCCCTTGCGCATGCCATCATCTCCATGCTTGTTCTTGCTCCAATGTTCATCCTTCTCCAAGCTAGGCCCTTCATTTGTAAGCAAAACAAATGTATCCAATTTAGGCAGCATCATATTCTCATGAACATTAGAATCATTACCAAGAAACAAAAGTACCTGGTAATTTAGTTGGCGTGCACGAGCTCTAGTAATTGGTCCAGTATGTATAGCAGCAGGGACTGTGGGTGTAACAATTGTATTGATGTCCTCATCATCCTCCCCTTCTTGAAATGAAGTCGTCCTCGACGGAAGTTCATCTTCCTCACCCAAATAAGGCTTCAAATCTGCAATGTTAAAAGTGGGACTAACCCCAAAATCTGCAGGCAGCTCAAGTTTATATGCATTATCATTTATTTTCTCTAACACCTTAAAGGGACCATCAGCACGTGGCATTAGCTTTGATTTGCGCAAATCCGGAAATCTATCCTTACGCAAATGTAACCAAACAAGATCTCCAGGTGCAAACACAACATGTTTTCTACCCTTATCTCCAGCAAGTTTATATTTAGCATTCATACGCTCAATGTTTTCCTTAGTTAACACATGAATTTTTAAAATCAATTCAGCACGTTGTTTAGCATCAAAATTAACCTTCTCCGAAGATGGAAGAGGCAACAAATCAATAGGTGCACGAGGTAGGAAACCATACACAACTTCAAAAGGGCACATCTTAGTAGTAGAATGCAATGAACGATTATAAGCAAATTCAATATGAGGCAAGCATTCCTCCCACATTTTCTTATTATTCATCAAAACAGCCCTAAGCATAGTAGACAACATTCTATTGACTACTTCAGTTTGTCCATCAGTTTGGGGGTGACAAGTAGTACTAAAAAGCAGTTTAGTCCCCAACTTAGCCCATAAACATCTCCAAAAGTGGCTAAGAAATTTAGTATCACGATCTGAAACAATAGTATTTGGCACACCATGCAAGCGAATAATTTCACGAAAGAACAAATCAGCAACATTAACAGCATCATCGCTTTTATGACATGGTATAAAGTGTGCCATTTTCGAGAATCTATCCACGACAACAAATATGCTATCCCTCCCCTTCTTTGTTTGAGGTAAACCTAAAACAAAGTCCATAGATATATCCTCCCAAGGAACACTAGGTACAGGCAAAGGCATATATAAACCATGAGGATTGAGTCGTGACTTAGCTTTTTGACATGTAGTGCATCGAGCAATAAAACGCTCAACATCCCGTCTCATCTTTGGCCAAAAGAAATGTGTAGCAAGTACGTCCTCCGTCTTCTTCACGCCAAAGTGTCCCATTAATCCTCCTCCATGCGCCTCCTGCAACAACAAAAGACGAACGGCGCTAGCTGGAATGCATAGCTTGTTAGCACGAAACACAAATCCATCGTTAACAACAAACTTGTTCCACATTCTTCCTTCTTTACAATTCTGCATTACATCTTTAAAATCAGCATCATGCACATATTGATCTTTGATGGTCTCCAAACCAAATAGTTTGAAGTCAAGTTGTGAAAGCATAGTATAGCGACGAGACAATGCATCGTCAATAACCTCTCGGAGTTGGTTTAGCGATTGCTAAGGCGCGACGTCCTCGCACGTTGGTAGTCGGATCGTCAAAGTCGACTTCCACCAAAGCGAAATCCACCATCTCATCGAAAGACGGGACACCTCCGCCTCTATCAAGTGGTATCAGATTTCCAGGTTGCTCGGTGAGATTTTACAGTTTTTCGTAGTTTAGATCGAGTCCGTTCTTCATACCTACAGTCCATGAAAAAGCCACAAAAAAAATTAGGGTTAGTTCATCATATCCGAACCAATCTGAGCCTTTGCATAATCTTTTTAGGGTTTTGCTTTGTTGAATTTGCGGTTGCATCTCGTGTCTAGTTGCTGGTCTTAGAGTCTAGCCTTTTAGAGTTTCGAGTTCTGGTCATAAGTTGTCACGCCGCCGCCGCACCATCATCATCGCCCCTGCCATCTACAACCACCGCTTATCCGCCACCGCTCCGAATCCGTATCCATATACCACCACCAATCCGTGTCCATATACCACCACCGATCCATATCCATATACTACCACCGCTACCACCACCGCTGCCATATACCACCACCATATATCCACCACCAATCCGAGTTCCTTGCATATTAGGTTTGTTTTCGAGATCCATCTAGATTCCGATTCGTGTTTCCTTGCCGGAGTAGGTTTCGGAAAAAAAAAGAGTCGGGTAGCCACGCTCCGTTTAGGCCCAAAATTTTTCGAAAACGCATTTTTCGAAAAAATTTCTGGCTATCCTATTTTTAGGTGTTTCTGAGTGTTTTGAGACAGGTGCCATTATAGGAAGTTTTTTTTGACCCGTTTCCAGTTTTTGGGTCCGGGCAGTCGAAAAAAAAATTGGTCGAAAAAATTTCGTGCCCATCCTGTCCGTTTAAGCTAGGAAGAGTTTTGAGACACTCTCCATTATAGTGATTTTTCGCAAAAAAAAAGCAGCGCAAAAAAAAGGAGCGCAAAAAAAAAGAGCGAAAAAAATTCAGAGTGTGCTTTTCCCTTGTTTACGTGCCGCGCCGTGATTTTGTTGGTGTTCTAGGCTCGCGTCTCTAGCACAGTCTAGCCTAGGACCAGCACAGTACCGTCGTTGAGCGTTTATTCAACTTTGCATCTCTGAATTGATTATTGCTGACCCTTTTTGCTACCATACTATAAGCCTTCCCAGCTCCACATACATCTACGTCGTGTGTTTGACTCTCCCTGGTAATCGCTCTATCCAAGCTTTGAGAGTTTTTGACTACAACGGTTGCCGATCACCGCCTGCTGCTGGGTAAGAACTGGTAAGAATTTGAGATTTGCTTGACGGATTTGTGATACACCACCATCACTTCTTAGTAGTTTGTAGGATCATATTCTTGTGTGTTTCTATTGCTGCTAACCATGCCAGGATCACAAGCCGACGAGATTGACTGGGAGAACTTATCGAACAAGGAGCTTCATGATAAGTTTCAGCAAATGATGACTGAACAGGTACAAGATGTGCTGAACAATTTTGGAGAGGCCATGGAGAAGATCACTGGCCTTGAGAAGACGTTCGAAACAAAGCTCGATAACAGATTTAATGAACTGCTTGCGCGTCTTCCACCACCGGCTGCACCTGTCGCACCTCTGTAACAACAACAACTACGCCCCCTTCCGAATCAGTATGGATGAGCACAGCGTGTTCCTATTGAGCCAGGACAAAATTCTGGTGCCGCTACTACTGCTGTTGGTGTTTCTTTGGCTCCTGCTACTGCTGCTGCTGGTACCCAGGAGGATGATGAGTATGCGGGCGATTATGAGGATGAGGTTGATCAAAATCAGATCTACGAGCAGCCACCAGCACCACCACCAGCAGGTCGACCTCAGGTATATATTCGTAATGGTAGGCCTGCACCACCACCTCAGGTACGAGATGATGTCCATATTCCTAAACTGAAATTGAATATTCCGCCATTTGAGGGTAGATATGTTCCTGATATATATCTTACTTGGGAGTTAGAAACTGAACAACGATTTACATGTTTACAATATCCTGAGGAGAGACGAGTTGCTGCTGCTGTTTGTGCTTTCACTAGTTTTGCATGTGTATGGTGGTCTGAACATTGTAGATTATATCCTATTCCAACAACTTGGGCTGCTTTGAAAACTGCTATGCGTACGCGTTGGGTTCCACCATATTATCAACGTGAATTGCTTCAAAAATTGCAGCGTTTAAGACAAGGGAAAAATTCTGTAGAAGAATATTATCAGGAATTACAAACTGGCATGATTAGATGTGGTATTGCTGAGGAGAATGAAGCTATGCTTGCACGTTTTCTGGGTGGATTAAATAGAGAGATTCAGACCATTCTAGACTATAAGGAGTATACTAATATCACTCGTTTATTCCATCTTGCTTGTAAAGCTGAACGTGAAGTGCAGGATCGACAAGCATTGGGGCGAACTAACTTTTCTGCAGGCCGACCTTCATCATGGACACCACGTGCATCTTCTACTTCAACTACACCAGCACCTCCATCCGGTGCCACCTCTAGCCGTGATACAAGAAAACAGGCACAACCACCATTATCTGCCAAGAGCGCACCTGCGGGGCCTGCACAGCGTTCGTCTTCTTCCATGGCATCAACAGGGCACACAAGTGATATTTTTTGTCGTCGTTGTAAGGGAGGAGGTCATTATGCGAGGGAATGCAAATCTCCGCGTGTGATGATTGCTACCGCAGATGGTGGATATGAGTCCGCTAGTGACTATGATGAGGAGACTTTGGCTCTTATTACACGTGAAGAACATGGTGGAGATGATTCTGATCATGAGACGCAATACATGGCTCCTGAAGACGCTGACAGGTATGAATGTTTAGTTGCTCAACGTGTTTTGAGTGTGGAGGTCACACAAGCTGAGCAAAATCAGAGGCACAATTTGTTCCATACCAAGGGAGTTGTGAAGGAACGTTATGTGCGCGTCATCATAGACGGAGGGAGCTGCAACAACTTGGCTAGCATGGAGATGGTGGAGAAGCTTTCTCTCACCACAAGACCACATCCACATCCTTACTACATCCAATGGTTCAACAACAGCGGCAAGGTTAAGGTAACACGTACTGTTCGTGTGCATTTTAGTATCTCTACATATGCTGATTATGTTGATTGTGATGTGGTACCTATGCAAGCATGTTCCTTATTACTTGGTAGACCATGGCAATTTGATAAAAATTCTGTACACCATGGTAGAAACAATCACTATACTCTTGTTCATAAGGATAAAAATATTACTTTGCTTCCTATGACTCCTGATTCCATTTTGAAAGATGATATTAATAGAGCTAATAAAGCAAAACAGGAGACGAATAAGAGTGAAAATAAGATTGTGGCAAAAGAATTTGAGCAACAAATGAAACCTAATAATAAACCATCTAGTGTGATGAGGACATCAATACAATTGTTACACCCACAGCCCCTGCTGCTATACATACTGGACCAATTACTAGAGCTCGTGCACGCCAACTAAATTACCAGGTACTTTCGTTTCTTGGTAATGATTCTAATGTTCATGAGAATATGATGCTGCCTAAATTGGATACATTTGTTTTGCTTACAAATGAAGGGCCTAGCTTGGAGAAGGATGAACATTGGAGCAAGAACATGCATGGAGATGATGGCATGCGCAAGGGGAACAAGAACGGAGTTACAAGTGATGATTTCAGGACTTTGAAGCCACCATAATGGGTGCATGAAGCCTTGGACGAAATATACAAGATGCCACTTCATAAATTTCGTCCCGAGGCTATTTTAGGTGCTGCGTCACCTTATTATTGGGCCAGGCCCATGTAATTCGAAATACATAAGTATAGGCTATTTTTAGAGTCCGTATGTGTGGGGAAACAAGAGATAGGGTTGATTTCGGACCCCTCCACCAAGGGCCACGAAATTCCCCCCTCTTCCTCCATATATACAGCCCTTAGGGCATCGTTTAGACTTTGGGTTTTGTTTAGATTAAAAGTTCGCCATAGCTGCAACTTCGCGTACTTCGTTTGTGTTCAACGACCAGACAAAGGCGTCACAGAACCCCACCTTGATCAATAAAGCTTTCATCTTATATTCGCAATATCCAGATTGCAATCTCAGTTTCTTGCTTGTTCTTCGTTTGCTCGCAGGAAACAGACCCTCGTGGTCAGGTTGATCGTGCTCCGGCGTGGTCAATAACCTCTCGGAGTTGGTTTAGCGATTGCTAAGGCGCGACATCCTCGCACGTTCGTAGTCGGATCGTCAAAGTCGACTTCCACCAAAGCGAAATCCATCATCTCATCGAAAGACGGGACACCTCTGCCTCTATCATATAGCCAACCCAGCTCCACATATTTCTACACCGTGTATACGTACGCTCCCCTGGCAATCGCTTTACTCAATATTCGAAGTTACTTGACACCGCTGGTTGCCGATCACCGCCTGCTGCATGGTAAGAACTTGTAAGACATTGATATTTGCTTTACTGTGAGCGTTTTACCACCACATCCTAGTAGTTATACGAACATTATTTTTGGGTTTTGTTTCTTGTTCTACTAATCATGACAGGATCCAGAGTCAATTCATGGGCTTTGTCGATCGCGGGAGACGTGCCACCACCTTTGCAAATACCACAACCGTCACGAGAGGTGCACAAACATCCAAATGCACATGATCAGGTTAATGTATCTATACCACCATTTAATGGCCGTTTTAAACCTGCTTTATATATTGAATGGGAGTTCGACATAAAAAATATATTTGCTTCCCATAATTTCGATGAACATAAAAAGGTTAAGGTTGCGGTTGGTTCTTTCACTGGTTATGCTTTGGTTTGGTGGAGTGAATATTGTCGGTTACACCCTGATTATATACCTACTACTTGGGATGATTTGAAACTTGCCATGAGACATACTTTCGTCCCTGCTTATTATACTCGTGACATGATTAAGAAGTTGCAACACTTAAAACAAGGTAGTGAAACTGTAACAAAATATTATGATGATTTACAAACTACCTTGTTGCATTCCTCTTTAGAAGAAAGTGAAGATGATTTTATGGATAGATTTTGGGGAGGATTAAACCGTGATATTCAAGAGATACTAATTCATGAAGAGTGTTATCCTATGGACCATTTGTTTCATCTTGCTTGCAAAGCTGAACAGGAAATAAAACGACGTGTTAGCCACGAGGAGAACAAGCGCACGGTGCACATTCCAAGAGTTGATATGATTGTTCCTTCAACTACTAGGCATACTATGACAACCACATCCGTTGTTGTCAGGACTACATCACCTCCACCATGTGACACATCGCCCCCGAGAGTGGCTACATCATCTGAGTTGATCATAAGAGGTAATGACAAAGGTATTGATCTTCCATCTCTACATGAGAATGATGAATGCCTTGTCAATTTGAATGCACCATCTGATGAGCTACCCACTACTTTGATCACACCACCTATTTTAGAGGACTACGTTGATAATTTGACTTTGCCATGTGATCAAACAACTGAAATACCAACAATTTTGAGTGCATCCATTGAATTAATTATTGATGCAAAAGAACCAATGTTTAATCATTTTAATATGACATCTAATCTTGGTGATGATTCTGTGTTGAATGACTTATTGCATGTTTGCTTATTTAACCATGTTGTAGCATGTAAATTTGATGCAAGTAAGGTTTATTTACCAATGTTGGGATGGTTTAATGATGAACATTGTCAATCTTTTGAAATGAATAAGAGCTTCACTTATATGTGCAAACTGAGTTGCAATATTTTCATGCTTTCTACTTCTTGTGCTAATTTTTTGGCTTTAGATTTTATGAACTATGCAAGTTACTCATCTATTCATGTGTCATATATGCAAAAATCAAGGGAAGTAAAAATGGATGACATATACATATACAACATGTACACCTTGTCTCTTTTGTTAGCCACATTTCAGATTAAGCAACGCCGAGGACGGCTTTATTTTCAAGAAGGGGAGGATGATGAGGACATGACTACCTTGGATATGACCAAAAATATTGCATATATGCATATTTGTCAGGTGATTTCTAGTGCAAACTATTCAATAATCTATTTATGTTATCCAGAACAAAAATACTTCACACACTTTTGTGTTTTGTCTAATTGCAGGTGTATGGGACATTTGTACAATCCACATATGAAGATAAGGAAGAAAGAGATGTTTATTTGCTGTCCAAAAAGTTCTCTCACGTCACTTTTGGCCCAAGAGAAGATAGAGTCCAAGTGATAGAGGCAAAGGTGTCCCGTCTTTCGATGAGATGGTGGATTTCGCTTTGGTGGAAGTCGACTTTGACGATCCGACTACGAACGTGCGAGGACGTCGCGCCTTAGCAATCGCTAAACCAACTCCGAGAGGTTATTGACCACGCCGGAGCACGATCAACCTGACCACGAGGGTCTGTTTCCTGCGAGCAAACGAAGAACAAGCAAGAAACTGAGATTGCAATCTGGATATTGCGAATATAAGATGAAAGCTTTATTGATCAAGGTGGGGTTCTGTGACGCCTTTGTCTGGTCGTTGAACACAAACGAAGTACGCGAAGTTGCAGCTATGGCGAACTTTTAATCTAAACAAAACCCAAAGCCTAAACGATGCCCTAAGGGCTGTATATATGGAGGAAGAGGGGGGAATTTCGTGGCCCTTGGTGGAGGGGTCCGAAATCAACCCTATCTCTTGTTTCCCCACACATACGGACTCTAAAAATAGCCTATACTTATGTATTTCGAAATTACATGGGCCTGGCCCAATAATAAGGTGACGCAGCACCTAAAATAGCCTCTGGACGAAATTTATGAAGTGGCATCTTGTATATTTCGTCCAAGGCTTCATGCACCCATTATGGTGGCTTCAAAGTCCTGAAATCATCACTTGTAACTCCGTTCTTGTTCCCCTTGCGCATGCCATCATCTCCATGCTTGTTCTTGCTCCAATGTTCATCCTTCTCCAAGCTAGGCCCTTCATTTGTAAGCAAAACAAATGTATCCAATTTAGGCAGCATCATATTCTCATGAACATTAGAATCATTACCAAGAAACGAAAGTACCTGGTAATTTAGTTGGCGTGCACGAGCTCTAGTAATTGGTCCAGTATGTATAGCAGCAGGGACTGTGGGTGTAACAATTGTATTGATGTCCTCATCAGGAGGAGTACCTTTTTCGGTTGCCGGTGTGGTCACCTCCACATGTCGCGCCGATCTTCTTCTTTTTACCGGGGAAACCGATGTTCTGGTGGGTGCAGGCTTGGACGAACCCATGGCCAAATTGTTGACTGTGTTGTCGTGGCCGTATGTCGGCGGAGGGGAAGCAGATCTGAGGCGGCGAAGGACGGCATAGGAGGAACAACTCCGGTGTGGTGGAGGGTGGCGAAGTTGGAGCGACAGCGGTGAGGCGCAGGACGGCGTGGTTGAACTGGCTCGGGTACGGACGGCTCGGCCTCGGCTTCAACTACTAGCAGTGGAGGGCGTTGCGGTTGAGGTTGCGGTGGACGACGACGTCGGGGTATCGGCTCCGGCGTGATGGAGGAGGGCGGCGGTTGATGGGTGGGGTGGAGTGGCGGACGGAGGACGCCGGGGTTTCGCGGCTGGTGGAGAGGTATTTTTGGCGCCCACGGAGTACGAATGGGGAATCGGGTGATGAGGACATGACTACCTTGGATATGACCAAAAATATTGCATATATGCATATTTGTCAGGTGATTTCTAGTGCAAACTATTCAATAATCTATTTATGTTATCCAGAACAAAAATACTTCACACACTTTTGTGTTTTGTCTAATTGCAGGTGTATGGGACATTTGTACAATCCACATATGAAGATAAGGAAGAAAGAGATGTTTATTTGCTGTCCAAAAAGTTCTCTCACGTCACTTTTGGCCCAAGAGAAGATAGAGTCCAAGTCTCTCACGTTCTGGATTCAGATTCGCACTGCACAGACACACCTGACTCAAAACGCACACAAGTTTTTCATACGGACTCCGAATTGGGTGATTCTTTTTTTGTTGGAAACTAGATTTCGTACACTTTCCAACCCAATTGGAATCACCTTCAAATTCGTCCGGAGCGTTGAGTTGTGGACAAAACAATCTGATGCTGCAGCAGAATCCGAGTCAAACTACAAGTCCAAAGGTGTTACATCACCTCCACTTGGGCCCATTGGCCTTGTACGACCTAGATTTAGTTTTAGGCTGTCTTGGACGTCCTCCCACCTCCTTGGCCGCCACCCCTTGCTCCTATATAAGTAGATCCATCTAGTAGCTTTTCCTTGGGATTTGTTTAGTTAAAAGTTAGCCATTGCAACTTCGTGTACTTCGTTTGTGTCCAACGACCAGACCAAGACCGCTTACGGATCCCCACCTTTATCAATACTTCATATATATTCGCAATATTCAGATTGCTTTTATCATATTCTTGCTCGTTCTTCGATTGCTTGCAGGAATAGACCTTCGTGGTAAGGTTGATCGTGCTCCGGCGTGGTCAATAACCTCAGGAGATTGGTTTAGCGATTGCTAAGGCGCAACGTCGTGCACGTTTGTAGTCGGATCGTCAAAGTCGTCTCCACCAAATCGGTAGTATCATCTCATCGAAAGATCGGGACACCTCGCCTCTATCAAGTGGTATCAGTTTTCAGGTTGCTCGGTGAGAATTTCCAGTTTTCCTAGATTAGATTTATTTTCTTACCTATTGTCCAAGAAAAAGCCACAAAAAAGAGTTAGATCTATTCATCCTTGGTCCAAGCCAGTCTGAGCCTTTGCAATTTTCTTTTCATTGCTTGCATAGTTGAATTATCGGTTGCATCGTCGTGTCGAGTTGCTGGTCTTAGTGTCTAGTTCGTTTAGAGTTTCGAGTTCTGTTCACATTAGTCACGCCACCGCTGCATCATTATCTCTTCCGCTGTCCACCACCCATCCATCAATTTCCACCATGTGCTACCCATCATTCATTGTCATAATAATAGTTGAGATCGTTCACATCTTCACTTGATCCAATCTGCATCTTATCTAGTTTGTTTTGGAAAGAGGGAGAAAAAAAGAGAGAGAAAAAACAAGAGAAAAAAAAGGAGAAAAAAAAAGTCAGAGAAAAAAAAAGGAGAGAAAGAAAAAAAGTGTGAGGAAAAAAAAGAGAGAAGAAAAGAAACAAAAAAATCGGCACAAACTTTTTCAGAGGAAAGTTGGAGACAAAGTTGTTGATATATCCTGCTTGGTTGTTGTTTCACCTCATTATCTTTACTGCCGTTGTGATCTTCATTTATATCTTGCTGTCCAGAGCTACTTAGTGTCCTTCATTGATGCTAGTTGTGCTACGACGTGACCTCATTAGTGTTCTAGGCTCGCGTCTCTAGTTCGGTCTAGCCTAGGACCAGCACAGTACCGTCGTTGAGCGTTTATTCAACATTGCATCTTTCAATTGATTATTGCTAATCTTTTGCTACCATATATAGCCAACCCAGCTCCACATATTTCTACACCGTGTATACGTACGCTCCCCTGGCAATCGTTTTACTCAAAATTCGGAGTTACTTGACACCGCTGGTTGCCGATCACCGTTTGCTGCATGGTAAGAACTTGTAAGACATTGATATTTGCTTTACTGTGAGCGTTTTACCACCACATCCTAGTAGTTATAGGAACATTATTTTTGGGTTTTGTTTCTTGTTCTACTAATCATGACAGGATCCAGAGTCAATTCATGGGCTTTGTCGATCGCGGGGGACGTGCCACCACCTTTGCAAATACCACAACCGTCACGAGAGGTGCACAAACATCCAAGTGCACATGATCAGGTTAATGTATCTATACCACCATTTAATGGCCGTTTTAAACCTGCTTTATATATTGAATGGGAGTTCGACATAAAAAATATATTTGCTTCCCATAATTTCGATGAACATAAAAAGGTTAAGGTTGCGGTTGGTTCTTTCACTGGTTATGCTTTGGTTTGGTGGAGTGAATATTGTCGGTTACACCCTGATTATATACCTACTACTTGGGATGATTTGAAACTTGCCATGCGACATACTTTCGTCCCTGCTTATTATACTCGTGACATGATTAAGAAGTTGCAACACTTAAAACAAGGTAGTGAAACTGTAACAAAATATTATGATGATTTACAAACTACCTTGTTGCATTCCTCTTTAGAAGAAAGTGAAGATGATTTTATGGATAGATTTTGGGGAGGATTAAACCGTGATATTCAAGAGATACTAATTCATGAAGAGTGTTATCCTATGGACCATTTGTTTCATCTTGCTTGCAAAGCTGAACAGGAAATAAAACGACGTGTTGGCCACGAGGAGAACATGTGCACGGTGCACATTCCAAGAGTTGATATGATTGTTCCTTCAACTACTAGGCATACTATGACAACCATATCCGTTGTTGTCAGGACTACATCACCTCCACCATGTGACACATCGCCCCTGAGAGTGGCTACATCATCTGAGTTGATCATAAGAGGTAATGACAAAGGTACTGATCTTCCATCTCTACATGAGAATGATGAATGCCTTGTCAATTTGAATGCATCATCTGATGAGCTACCCACTACTTTGATCACACCACCTATTTTAGAGGACTATGTTGATAATTTGACTTTGCCATGTGATCAAACAACTGAAATACCAACAATTTTGAGTGCACCCATTGAATTAACTATTGATGCAAAAGAACCAATGTTTAATCATTTTGATATGACCTCTAATCTTGGTGATGATTCTGTGTTGAATGACTTATTGCATGTTTGCTTATTTAAGCATGTTGTAGCATGTAAATTTGATGCAAGTAAGGTTTATTCACCAATGTTGGGATGGTTTAATGATGAACATTGTCAATCTTTTGAAATGAATAAGAGCTTCACTTATATGTGCAAACTGAGTTGCAATATTTTCATGCCTTCTACTTCTTGTGCTAATTTCTTGGCTTTAGATTTTATGAACTATGTAAGTTACTCATCTATTCATGTGTCATATATGCAAAAATCAAGGGAAGTAAAAATGGATGACATATACATATACAACATGTACACCTTGTCTCTTTTGTTAGCCACATTTCAGATTAAGCAACGCCGAGGACGGCTTTATTTTCAAGAAGGGGAGGATGATAAGGACATGACTACCTTGGATATGACCAAAAATATTGCATATATGCATATTTGTCAGGTGATTTCTAGTGCAAACTATTCAATAATCTATTTATGTTATCCAGAACAAAAATACTTCACACACTTTTGTGTTTTGTCTAATTGCAGGTGTATGGGACATTTGTACAATCCACATATGAAGATAAGGAAGAAAGAGATGTTTATTTGCTGTCCAAAAAGTTCTCTCACGTCACTTTTGGCCCAAGAGAAGATAGAGTCCAAGTCTCTCACGTTCTGGATTCAGATTCGCACTGCACAGACACACCTGACTCAAAACGCACACAAGTTTTTCATACGGACTCCGAATTGGGTGATTCTTTTTTTGTTGGAAACTAGATTTCGTGCACTTTCCAACCCAATTGGAATCACCTTCAAATTCGTCCGGAGCGTTGAGTTGTGGACAAAACAATCTGATGCTGCAGCAGAATCCGAGTCAAACTACAAGTCCAAAGGTGTTACATCACCTCCACTTGGGCCCATTGGCCTTGTACGACCTAGATTTAGTTTTAGGCTGTCTTGGGACCTCCTCCCACCTCCTTGGCCGCCACCCCTTGCTCCTATATAAGTAGATCCATCTAGTAGCTTTTCCTTGGGATTTGTTTAGTTAAAAGTTAGCCATTGCAACTTCGTGTACTTCGTTTGTGTCCAACGACCAGACCAAGACCGCTTACGGATCCCCACCTTTATCAATACTTCATATATATTCGCAATATTCAGATTGCTTTTATCATATTCTTGCTCGTTCTTCGATTGCTTGCAGGAATAGACCTTCGTGGTAAGGTTGATCGTGCTCCGGCGTGGTCAATAACCTCAGGAGATTGGTTTAGCGATTGCTAAGGCGCAACGTCGTGCACGTTTGTAGTCGGATCGTCAAAGTCGTCTCCACCAAATCGGTAGTATCATCTCATCGAAAGATCGGGACACCCCGCCTCTATCATCGGGCTGGTGGGGGGAACCATGTTTCGGTCTGGGACGCGCTTGTTTTTGGCTTTTTTGAACAGAAGATGAGACGCACTTGTTTGAAATTTGGGGAAAGTACAAACTTTGCCCCCTCTTAAATTTCAGACCTACTGCGGGTCGGGGGTAGGATGGTAATCCCAGGTGTCCCAAATAGTGGGCGGGAGCGATTTCGGCCGCGCGCATGTGTGCTTAAGTGGCCATTGTGTATGAATGTTTTTTGGAGGCGGTTGTGTGGCGTCTAGATGAAGCTACAAACCTACCCCGGTTTAGACCTTTGGACGTTGGGCCGGTAGGTTTCACGGGTCGGAGTTATTAGAAAAGTAATTTCCTTGTACTACCAAACATTGGTCTCACGCGGTTTCGGGCGAGTAGAGGCTCTTTTGGCGCTTCGTTCGAAATTTTGAAACACAAGCATTCACGTTTAGAGTATTCTTGAACTATGAGGATTGACCTAAATAGATAACGTTATATTTGACCTTGTATGTTTGAAAACCTCATTAAATTATCCGCTTCTTTTTGAAATTTTGACAATTGAAAATCCTATAACTACGATTATTTTGGAATGGAGGAGCTAAATTTGAATCTATTTTGTACACGACTACATATGCCATGATTGGTGCCCCCATAATTTAGGTATGGTTTACAAATGCCATGATATCAAAGATTGGTGCCCCCATAATTTAGGTATGGTTTACAAATGCCATGATATCAAATTCAAATAATTGAATGGACTTCATGTTGAATTTGATTTTTTTTAAACCACCTTAAGTTGAATTCAAATGTATGCTAGTTCATAGGTAGCTATTTATAATGTCCATTGTGTAACTTTCGTATGTATAATGTGCTTTACACACACAACATGAACTATACTCACGTTTATATTCGATTACTAAAGCGATGCATTGTCTGGAGTTCAAAATACTAACTATGTGGATCAATTGTGTCGAATAATAACATAGACATGCTCAAATTCGATAGAATCTAGATGTCTGATGGATCAATGACCGCTCCTTATGCGAATTGCAAATATCATGATCCCATCCTAATATTTGGATACAGTTTATATCTTTAATCAATGTGTAGAGCAGTCTTTTACGTGTAGTTTCACTCTCCATCGGTGGTCTCTCACACATGCTCACACACTCTCTCCCGAGGTGTCTTTCTCGCACACATGCTCTAGATATAACCCTCCCTCCCTCTCGTAACCATTTACAACTGTTTTCACTAACCTTTATCACAAGCACTCTTCCTCTCGCAAACATACACACGCACAATCCTCATCGACCCTTTCTATATACATGGACCTGCCTACGTGTCTCATGTACGCACATTATCTTTACGCCTGTCTCTCACGCATTTTCTCACACCTCTCTTCCTAATCGACGAGTATGATTCTAGCAGAGCATTCTGTAGGATGCCCCTTAAAGTTAGGTAGGACAAATAGTAATATCAGAGATAAAGGGGTTACCTTAGTCCGAGAACCTAGGGTTACAAATCCTTGCCGGCTTTGTCAGTGGACACAGAGTCCTTCACAATTCTGCTACCTTTGTCTTGTACGACTGGTCATCCATGGGTCTTCCTAAATGCGTCACGGGCCGACCAATGTGGCGCAGGACGGAATCGAACGAAGGGCCTCACCTCGACCCACCGGACCTCACGCGGTGACACACCCTCTGCCCCCACATCTCACTATCTTCTCACACCCACACATACCAACACAAACACCACACACACGGAAAATTTCTCCTGGTGCCTCTATTCCCTCCCCCTTGCATATACACACTCAAGGGAATGGAATCTCCTGTCGTGACGTCATATTCGTCTCTCTCTCTCTAGACCACTCTCATTTCTTGTGCTATCTCTCCCACACCCCCCCCGTCGGCCCCTCTATCCATGCCTCTCTCGAATACGTAATACAAACACATACCTCTCCAGGCCCGGCCAAATGCATCAACTACACATTCACACATGTTACATCACGTACCCCATTGATCTAAAAAGCCCTCTCTTCACGTTTATTTCGCATACAACATTCCTTTTGAATAAAGTGTGGCCAAAAAATTATTTTAGAGTTTCTACATATATACAACATTACAAAGTTATATGGAGGAGTACGCACGCTAATTTGCATTGCATGGTGCCCACAATGATATTTATTCCGCACTATGAATTTGTATATTTTTATACTATATACAAAGTTAGTCATAATAAAGATAAACGAAGAGCATCTCTCTCTCCATTGCATACCCCCCCTGTACGCCCCTTTCACGTATGCACACAAAACTATCTCCAGGTCCTCTAAAAGTAAGCCCCCAGAAAATTCACGCATGTTTCATCTTTCTCTCGCGATATATGCAATGACGATCATTGTATTTGAAGCGAAAGCACGATACGTACATTGGACTTCATAATCCACTCATTACGGTCACCATTTACATTTAGTGGTTATTATACAGTCACGGGCTCACCATACAACTCTGTATTTGCTCATGACATGACTAGTTGACCAGTAAAACACTCCACGTGGCACCTCTAGTGATGTATCACATTATCTCACTACCATCGTGTCCACCTGTTGACTTGTATCTACTCTACATCTACACTCTTATAAAATACATAAAATACATTCTTATAAAAATAGAGTTAGTGATGATGATGTGCCTACCATCCTGCAATATAGGCCGTTCGATTTATATCTGACAGATAGGAAAGAAACTATGGCATTTTTGCAAAAAGGTACCCACACACCTCTCCACATTTGCAAATAAGGCCTTCCCTTGTTCATCCTTTTCTCTCACAAGATAAACAAGTCATACAAATGCATCTTGATGTTAAGTGTAACGCATGGGCATCTTGCTAGTAAGAATGAAAACAAACGACAAAAAAATATTTGGACGGTGGTTCAAAGTCATGACCGCGGGCACAACGGACAAGGTGGCCTTGTATTGGTATGCTGAGCCGTCTGTTTTAACACACAGGAGCTGGTGTGGTGATTATACACACACGCACGCATGCACACGAACTGCATCCACGCAACACTCACACAAACACATGCACCCACGCACGCACGCAACACTCACACGTACACACGCAGCCACGCACGCACGCAACACTCACATGCACACACGCACGCATGCATGCACACACCAGTACACCACACGACCAACACACACTCTCACGCTCAAGTGCTCAATCTACACGTGCATGCGCACACATCAGGCCCTAACAGACACATACACAACCAGGTGATTCCCGCGCACGGGTTGGAGCCTTGTCGCGCCTGCGTAAATTTGTGTTTATCTGACCTTTTCCCTATGCGAACTGACATGTGGGACCCACAAGGAACATGGTCAATTTAACTAGTCAACATGGCGCCAAGCAGACTATTTGGCTGGTCAACAGAGTGCAATCCGATGCTGAACTGTGAGCAAGTGACCGTATAATCACTGCAAAACGTATATAGTGACCATAATCAGCTTATTCTGAAGTTTGATGACCGTATTACGCTTTTCTTTGTGTAGGCCCTCCAAAACTACATCTCTACACGTTCTCGCATGTTACATCTAACAACTATGCAATACATCACTACTATTACACTCTAACACAATAAATCATATGTGTTTTTAGTTTTACTAGATATCATGTTGTTACTTATAATTATTCAGTTTGCATACATTAAAATTGCCTTTGAAATGTATGGCCAGCATCATCTACCGCGCGGGAAAAATCCCGCCCTTTCCTGTTTAATCGGGTTTGTATCGATTTATCGTGCGAAACAGCAAAACTATAGTACTATATAGTACAAGTGACAGTTCACTGGGCCTTCGTGTCGTCTACTCCTCCGTCGTAAGAGTGGAGCGCTCGCTTTCATAAATCTTCTAGTCCCTTTCGCCGACATTTCCCGCAGTTAAGTTGGAGGGACGAAGTAATAGTGCTAAAAAAGAAGTTGAAGGGACGAAGCAACCATCATTTCACTCGTTGCTGAATCCGCTTCTCCCTCATCTTCTTCAACTTAACTACGTGTTGCTTCTGCCGTTGTTCTGCCTCATGTGGGACGCGGATCGGCTTGGTAAAGCACTGACACGTGGGACCGCATGTTAGCAAACCGCCAGGACAACGTCCTCCGAAAAAAAGAAGCCTAATCCTAGACTTACAAAGGGCTACGTAGCTGCTACGTATACTTTCCATCTAATCTATATATGCCCCCCCTGATTTTCAGGTGGAGTGGGCCTAATCCTCTCCTTTAATCCAATCAAATAGTCCCACGTCACATCAGTTCGTAACTTTACGTAAACCATTACATGGATGTAGCATTGCTCAAATAAGAAACCTCCCCCGCCATCCGCGTGGCAAAATCACCTCCTTTTTACTAATCTTGATTCTATAATTTGTTAGATCAATATAATTGAGATTTGTATAGATAGCACACAGGAGCAAAACCAAGTGGTACGGTTAAGGGCATCCACAATGTAGCCAAATGTGAAAATAGCTTTTGGCATCGTGGCAACCATTGTGGATGGTGTTGCCAAAGCCAAAAAGATGGAACCGAAGCTCCCTGATTGATTGATTGAAGGAATAGAAAAATGCAACGTCTCTCCTCTTTCTCCCATGCTTGGACGCATGTAGTACAGTATAGAGCACAGAGTCTACTCCCCTATCCCTTCTATCACAAATCACAAAGCAGTGAGGCGTCAAATCACAAAAGCACGGACGAAGCAACCATCATTTCAGTCTTCGCTGACTTCGCTTCTCCATCGTCTTCTTCGAGAAACCATCTCACGGCACTAGTAATCCTAGTAGTACTAGTAAAGGACTTCCTGGATGCAAACAAGGCGGTTGTCTCGGCTTGCAGGCGACACTTGCGAACGACTTACCGTGGTCTCCCTCAATGGTGTTCTCCGTCGAACGCACTTCGCCAAACCACAAAAAAAAGATATTGTCAATGTCACCGCAATGGGGAAGGAAGTCAAATATAGTTACTACCTCCATTTTTTTGTACACAAGGCCAGTATATCAAAATTACAATTTGCAAAGGGCCACTAACACTAATCGAGGCAAAATTGATGGGGTTAGCAACCAAGGTGATGAGGACATCAATACAATTGTTACACCCACAGCCCCTGCTGCTATACATACTAGACCAATTACTAGAGCTCGTGCACGCCAACTAAATTACCAGGTACTTTCTTTTCTTGGTAATGATTCTAATGTTCATGAGAATATGATGCTGCCTAAATTGGATACATTTGTTTTGCTTACAAATGAAGGGCCTAGCTTGGAGAAGGATGAACATTGGAGCAAGAACAAGCATGGAGATGATGGCATGCGCAAGGGGAACAAGAACGGAGTTACAAGTGATGATTTCAGGACTTTGAAGCCACCATAATGGGTGCATGAAGCCTTGGACGAAATATACAAGATGCCACTTCATAAATTTCGTCCCGAGGCTATTTTAGGTGCTGCGTCACCTTATTATTGGGCCAGGCCCATGTAATTTCGAAATACATAAGTATAGGCTATTTTTAGAGTCCGTATGTGTGGGGAAACAAAAGATAGGGTTGATTTCGGACCCCTCCACCAAGGGCCACGAAATTCCCCCCTCTTCCTCCATATGTACAGCCCTTAGGGCATCGTTTAGACTTTGGGTTTTGTTTAGATTAAAAGTTCGCCATAGCTGCAACTTCGCGTACTTCGTTTGTGTTCAACGACCAGACAAAGGCGTCACAGAACCCCACCTTGATCCATAAAGCTTTCATCTTATATTCGCAAATATCCAGATTGCAATCTCAGTTTCTTGCTTGTTCTTCGTTTGCTCGCAGGAAACAGACCCTCGTGCTCAGGTTGATCATGCTTCGGCGTGGTCAATAACCTCTCGGAGTTGGTTTAGCGATTGCTAAGGCACGACGTCCTCGCACGTTCATAGTCAGATCGTCAAAGTCGACTTCCACCAAAGCGAAATCCACCATCTCATCGAAAGACGGGACACCTTTGCCTCTATGACAAGGACATTAATATCCCCTGCATGCATGCGAAAGTGAGAAGGTTGGTTTGCATGGCGCTGCATTAATCAAGCGATGAGGAGTGAGATGGTTAGCTCTTTGGTCTTTGGAGAAAAAAATACACATTAATTTACACGTGAAACGAGGATTTGTATCGATTAAATCCCACGAAGGAAAACCCCGCCTTTCTTTGATGAGGACATCAATACAATTGTTACACCCACAGCCCCTGCTGCTATACATACTGGACCAATTACTAGAGCTCGTGCACGCCAACTAAATTACCAGGTACGTTCATTTCTTGGTAATGATTCTAATGTTCATGAGAATATGATGCTGCCTAAATTGGATACATTTGTTTTGCTTACAAATGAAGGGCCTAGCTTGGAGAAGGATGAACATTGGAGCAAGAACAAGCATGGAGATGATGGCATGCGCAAGGGGAACAAGAACGGAGTTACAAGTGATGATTTCAGGCTTCATGCACCCATTATGGTGGCTTCAAAGTCCTGTGGAGCTGGGAAGGCTTATAGTATGGTAGCAAAAAGGGTCAGCAATAATCAATTCAGAGATGCAAAGTTGAATAAACGCTCAACGACGGTACTGTGCTGGTCCTAGGCTAGACTGTGCTAGAGACGCGAGCCTAGAACACCAACAAAATCACGGCGCGGCACGTAAACAAGGGAAAAGCACACTCTGGAATTTTTTTCGCTCTTTTTTTTGCGCTCTTTTTTTTGCGTTGCTTTTTTTTGCGAAAAATCACTATAATGGCGAGTGTCTCAAAACTCTTCCTAGCTCAAACTGACAGGATGGGCACGAAATTTTTTCGACCAATTTTTTTTTTTGACTGCCCGGATCCAAAAACTGGAAACGGGTCAAAAAAACTTCCTATAATGGCACCTGTCTCAAAACACTTAGAAACACCTAAAAATAGGATAGCCAGAAATTTTTTCGAAAAATGCATTTTCGAAAAATTTTGGGCCTAAACGGAGCGTGGTTTCCGGACTCTTTTTTTTTCCGAAACCTACTCCGGCAAGGAAACACGAATCGGAATCTAGATGGATCTCGAAAACAAACCTAATATGACAAGAACTCGGATTGGTGGTGGATATATGGTGGTAGATGGCAGCGGTGGTGGTATATGACAGCTGTGGTGGTATATGGATACAGATTCGAAGCGGTGGCGGATAAGCGGTGGTGGTAGATGGCAGGGGTGATGATGATGGTGCGGCGGCGGCGTGACAACTTATGACCAGAACTCGAAACTCTAAAAGACTAGACTCTAAGACCAGCAACTAGACACGACGATGCAACCGCAAATTCAACAAAGCAAAACCCTAAAAAGATTATGCAAAGGCTCAGATTGGTTCGGATATGATGAACTAACCCTAATTTTTTTGTGGCTTTTTCGTGGACTATAGGTATGAAGAAACAGACTCGATCTAAACTACGAAAAACTGTAAAATCTCACCGAGCAACCTGGAAATCTGATACCACTTGATAGAGGCAAAGGTGTCCCGTATTTCGATGAGATGATGGATATCGCTTTGGTGGCAGTCGACTTTGACGATCCGACTACGAACGTGCGAGGACGTCGCGCCTTAGCAATCGCTAAACCAACTCCGAGAGGTTATTGACCACGCCGGAGCACGATCAACCTGACCACGAGGGTCTGTTTCTGATAGAGGCAAAGGTGTCCCGTCTTTCGATGAGATGGTGGATTACGCTTTGGTGGAAGTCGACTTTGACGATCCGACTACGAACGTGCGAGGACGTCGCGCCTTAGCAATCGCTAAACCAACTCCGAGAGGTTATTGACCACGCCGGAGCACGATCAACCTGACCACGAGGGTCTGTTTCCTGCAAGCAAACGAAGAACAAGCAAGAAACTAAGATTGCAATCTAGATATTGCGAATATAAGATGAAAGCTTTATTGATCAAGGTGGGGTTCTGTGACGCCTTGGTCTGGTCGTTGAACATAAACGAAGTACGTGAAGTTGCAGCTATGGCGAACTTTTAATCTAAACAAAACCCAAAGTCTAAACGGTGCCCTAAGGGCTGTATATATGGAGGAAGAGGGGGGAATTTCGTGGCCCTTGGTGGAGGGGTTCGAAATCAACCCTATCTCTTGTTTCCCCACACATACGGACTCTAAAAATAGCCTATACTTATGTATTTCGAAATTACATGGGCCTGGCCCAATAATAAGGTGACGCAGCACCTAAAATAGCCTCGGAACGAAATTTATGAAGTGGCATCTTGTATATTTCGTCCAAGGCTTCATGCACCCATTATGGTGGCTTCAAAGTCCTAAAATCATCACTTGTAACTCCGTTCTTGTTCCCCTTGCGCATGCCATCATCTCCATGCTTGTTCTTGCTCCAATGTTCATCCTTCTCCAAGCTAGGCCCTTCATTTGTAAGCAAAACAAATGTATCCAATTTAGGCAGCATCATATTCTCATGAACATTAGAATCATTACCAAGAAACGAAAGTACCTGGTAATTTAGTTGGCGTGCACGAGCTCTAGTAATTGGTCCAGTATGTATAGCAGCAGGGGCTGTGGGTGTAACAATTGTATTGATGTCCTCATCATCCTCCCCTTCTTGAAATGAAGTCGTCCTCGACGGAAGTTCATCTTCCTCAGCCAAATAAGGCTTCAAATCTGCAATGTTAAAAGTGGGACTAACCCCAAAATCTGCAGGCAGCTCAAGTTTATATGCATTATCATTTATTTTCTCTAACACCTTAAAGGGACCATCAGCACGTGGCATTAGCTTTGATTTGCGGAAATCAGGAAATCTATCCTTACGCAAATGTAACCAAACAAGATCTCCAGGTGCAAACACAACATGTTTTCTACCCTTATCTCCAGCAAGTTTATATTTAGCATTCATACGCTCAATGTTTTCCTTAGTTAACTCATGCATTTTTAAAATCAATTCAGCACGTTGTTTAGCATCAAAATTAACCTTCTCCGAAGATGGAAGAGGCAACAAATCAATAGGTGCACGAGGTAGGAAACCATACACAACTTCAAAAGGGCACATCTTAGTAGTAGAATGCAATGAACGATTATAAGCAAATTCAATATGAGGCAAGCATTCCTCCCACATTTTCTTATTATTCTTCAAAACAGCCCTAAGCATAGTAGACAACGTTCTATTGACTACTTCAGTTTGTCCATCAGTTTGGGGGTGACAAGTAGTACTAAAAGCAGTTTAGTCCCCAACTTAGCCCATAAACATCTCCAAAAGTGGCTAAGAAATTTAGTATCACGATCTGAAACAATAGTATTTGGCACACCATGCAAGCGAATAATTTCACGAAAGAACAAATCAGCAACATTAACAGCATCATCGCTTTTATGACATGGTATAAAGTGTGCCATTTTCGAGAATCTATCCACGACAACAAATATGCTATCCCTCCCCTTCTTTGTTCGAGGTAAACCTAAAACAAAGTCCATAGATATATCCTCCCAAGGAACACTAGGTACAGGCAAAGGCATATATAAACCATGAGGATTGATGATGAGGACATCAATACAATTGTTACACCCACAGCCCCTGCTGCTATACATACTGGACCAATTACTAGAGCTCGTGCACGCCAACTAAATTACCAGGTACTTTCGTTTCTTGGTAATGATTCTAATGTTCATGAGAATATGATGCTGCCTAAATTGGATACATTTGTTTTGCTTACAAATGAAGGGCCTAGCTTGGAGAAGGATGAACATTGGAGCAAGAACAAGCATGGAGATGATGGCATGCGCAAGGGGAACAATAACGGAGTTACAAGTGATGATTTCAGGACTTTGAAGCCACCATAATGGGTGCGTGAAGCCTTGGACGAAATATACAAGATGCCACTTCATAAATTTCGTCCCGAGGCTATTTTGGGTGCTGCGTCACCTTATTATTGGGCCAGGCCCATGTAATTTCGAAATACATAAGTATAGGCTATTTTTAGAGTCCGTATGTGTGGGGAAACAAGAGATAGGGTTGATTTCGGACCCCTCCACCAAGGGCCACGAAATCCCCCCCTCTTCCTCCATATATACAGCCCTTAGGGCATCGTTTAGACTTTGGGTTTTGTTTAGATTAAAAGTTCGCCATAGCTGCAACTTCGCGTACTTCGTTTGTGTTCAACGACCAGACAAAGGCGTCACAGAACCCCACCTTGATCAATAAAGCTTTCATCTTATATTCGCAATATCCAGATTGCAATCTTAGTTTCTTGCTTGTTCTTCGTTTGCTCGCAGGAAACAGACCCTCGTGGTCAGGTTGATCGTGCTCCGGCGTGGTCAATAACCTCTCGGAGTTGGTTTAGCGATTGCTAAGGCGCGACGTCCTTGCACGTTCGTAGTCGGATCGTCAAAGTCGACTTCCACCAAAGCGATATCCATCATCTCATCGAAAGACGGGACACCTCCGCCTCTATCACCTTTACTCCAACTTCCTGATTTTAACAAGACTTTTGAGCTTGAATGTGATGCTAGTGGAATTGGATTAGGAGGTGTGTTATTACAAGATGGCAAACCTGTTGCATACTTTTCTGAAAAATTGAGTGGGCCTAGTCTGAATTATTCTACTTATGATAAAGAATTATATGCTCTTGTTCGGACTTTAGAAACATGGCAACATTATTTATGGCCCAAAGAATTTGTTATACATTCTGATCATGAATCTTTGAAACATATTAAAAGTCAAGCTAAACTGAATCGTAGACATGCTAAATGGGTTGAATTCATTGAGACTTTCCCTTATGTCATTAAACACAAGAAGGGAAAAGAAAATGTTATTGCTGATGCATTGTCTCGTCGCTATACTATGCTTTCACAACTTGACTTCAAAATATTTGGTTTGGAGACCATCAAAGATCAATATGTTCATGATGCTGATTTTAAAGATGTAATGCAGAATTGTAAAGAAGGAAGAATGTGGAACAAGTTTGTCGTTAACGATGGATTTGTGTTTCGTGCTAACAAGCTATGCATTCCAGCTAGCTCCGTTCGTCTTTTGTTGTTGCAGGAGGCGCATGGAGGAGGATTAATGGGACACTTTGGCGTGAAGAAGACGGAGGACGTACTTGCTACACATTTCTTTTGGCCAAAGATGAGACGGGATGTTGAGCGTTTTATTGCTCGATGCACTACATGTCAAAAAGCTAAGTCACGACTCAATCCTCATGGTTTATATATGCCTTTGCCTGTACCTAGTGTTCCTTGGGAGGATATATCTATGGACTTTGTTTTAGGTTTACCTCGAACAAAGAAGGGGAGGGATAGCATATTTGTTGTCGTGGATAGATTCTCGAAAATGGCACACTTTTTACCATGTCATAAAAGCGATGATGCTGTTAATGTTGCTGATTTGTTCTTTCGTGAAATTATTCGCTTGCATGGTGTGCCAAATACTATTGTTTCAGATCGTGATACTAAATTTCTTAGCCACTTTTGGAGATGTTTATGGGCTAAGTTGGGGACTAAACTGCTTTTTAGTACTACTTGTCACCCCCAAACTGATGGACAAACTGAAGTAGTCAATAGAACGTTGTCTACTATGCTTAGGGCTGTTTTGAAGAATAATAAGAAAATGTGGGAGGAATGCTTGCCTCATATTGAATTTGCTTATAATCGTTCATTGCATTCTACTACTAAGATGTGCCCTTTTGAAGTTGTGTATGGTTTCCTACCTCGTGCACCTATTGATTTGTTGCCTCTTCCATCTTCGGAGAAGGTTAATTTTGATGCTAAACATCGTGCTGAATTGATTTTAAAAATGCATGAGTTAACTAAGGAAAACATTGAGCGTATGAATGCTAAATATAAACTTGCTGGAGATAAGGGTAGAAAACATGTTGTGTTTGCACCTGGAGATCTTGTTTGGTTACATTTGCGTAAGGATAGATTTCCTGATTTGCGCAAATCAAAGCTAATGCCACGTGCTGATGGTCCCTTTAAGGTGTTAGAGAAAATAAATGATAATGCATATAAACTTGAGCTGCCTGCAGATCTTGGGGTTAGTCCCACTTTTAACATTGCAGATTTGAAGCCTTATTTGGGTGAGGAAGATGAACTTCCGTCGAGGACGACTTCATTTCAAGAAGGGGAGGATGATGAGGACATCAATACAATTGTTACACCCACAGCCCCTGCTGCTATACATACTGGACCAATTACTAGAGCTCGTGCACGCCAACTAAATTACCAGGTACTTTCGTTTCTTGGTAATGATTCTAATGTTCATGAGAATATGATGCTGCCTAAATTGGATACATTTGTTTTGCTTACAAATGAAGGGCCTAGCTTGGAGAAGGATGAACATTGGAGCAAGAACAAGCATGGAGATGATGGCATGCGCAAGGGGAACAAGAACGGAGTTACAAGTGATGATTTCAGGACTTTGAAGCCACCATAATGGGTGCATGAAGCCTTCGACGAAATATACAAGATGCCACTTCATAAATTTCATCCCGAGGCTATTTTAGGTGCTGCGTCACCTTATTATTGGGCCAGGCCCATGTAATTTCGAAATACATAAGTATAGGCTATTTTTAGAGTCCGTATGTGTGGGGAAACAAGAGATAGGGTTGATTTCGGACCCCTCCACCAAGGGCCACGAAATTCCCCCCCTCTTCCTCCATATATACAGCCCTTAGGGCATCGTTTAGACTTTGGGTTTTGTTTAGATTAAAAGTTCGCCATAGCTGCAACTTCGCGTACTTCGTTTGTGTTCAACGACCAGACAAAGGCGTCACAGAACCCCACCTTGATCAATAAAGCTTTCATCTTATATTCGCAATATCCAGATTGCAATCTTAGTTTCTTGCTTGTTCTTCGTTTGCTCGCAGGAAACAGACCCTCGTGGTCAGGTTGATCGTGCTCCGGCGTGGTCAATAACCTCTCGGAGTTGGTTTAGCGATTGCTAAGGCGCGACGTCCTCGCACGTTCGTAGTCGGATTGTCAAAGTCGACTTCCACCAAAGCAAAATCCACCATCTCATCGAAAGACGGGACACCTTTGCCTCTATCAAGTGGTATCAGATTTCCAGGTTGCTCGGTGAGATTTTACAGTTTTTCATAGTTTAGATCGAGTCTGTTCTTCATACCTACAGTCCACGAAAAAGCCACAAAAAAAATTAGGGTTAGTTCATCATATCCGAACCAATCTGAGCCTTTGCATAATCTTTTTAGGGTTTTGCTTTGTTGAATTTGCGGTTGCATCGTCGTGTCTAGTTGCTGGTCTTAGAGTCTAGTCTTTTAGAGTTTCGAGTTCTGGTCATAAGTTGTCACGCCGCCGCCGCACCATCATCATCACCCCTGCCATCTACCACCACCGCTTATCCACCACCGCTTCGAATCCGTATCCATATACCACCACAGCTGTCATATACCACCACCGCTGCCATCTACCACCATATATCCACCACCAATCCGAGTTCTTGTCATATTAGGTTTGTTTTCGAGATCCATCTAGATTCCGATTCGTGTTACCTTGCCGGAGTAGGTTTCGGAAAAAAAAATTTGGTCAAAAAAAAATTTTAAACGAACCGTTTAGGCCCAAAATTTTAAAGAGTTGGGTAGCCACGCTCCGTTTAGGCCCAAAATTTTTCAAAAACGCATTTTTCGAAAAAATTTCTGGCTATCCTATTTTTAGGTGTTTCTGAGTGTTTTGAGACAGGTGCCATTATAGGAAGTTTTTTTTGACCCGTTTCCAGTTTTTGGGTCCGGGCAGTCAAAAAAAAAAATTGGTCAAAAAAAAATTTCGTGCCCATCCTGTCAGTTTGAGCTAAGAAGAGTTTTGAGACACTCGCCATTATAGTGATTTTTCGCAAAAAAAAGCAGCGCAAAAAACAAAAGAGCGCCAAAAAAAAAGAGCGCCAAAAAAAAAGAGCGAAAAAAAAAATTCCAGAGTGTGCTTTTCCCTTGTTTACGTGCCGCGCCGTGATTTTGTTAGTGTTCTAGGCTCGCGTCTCTAGCACAGTCTAGCCTAGGACCAGCACAGTACCGTCGTTGAGCGTTTATTCAACTTTGCATCTCTGAATTGATTATTGCTGACCCTTTTTGCTACCATATTATAAGCCTTCCCAGCTCCACATACATCTACGTCGTGCGTTTGACTCTCCCTGGTAATCGCTCTATCCAAGCTTTGAGAGTTTTTGACTACAACGGTTGCCGATCACCGCCTGCTGCTGGGTAAGAACTGGTAAGAATTTGAGATTTGCTTGACGGATTTGTGACACCCACCACCACCACTTGTTCGTAGTCTGTAGGATCATATTCTTGTGTGTTTCTATTGCTGCTAACCATGCCAGGATCACAAGCCGACGAGATTGACTGGGAGAATTTATCGAACAAGGAGCTTCATGATAAGTTTCAGCAAATGATGACTGAACAGGTGCAAGATGTGCTGAACAATTTTGAAGAGGCCATGGAGAAGATCACTGGCCTTGAAAAGACGTTCGAAACAAAGCTCGATAACAAGTTCAATGAATTGCTCGCGCGTCTTCTACCACCACCACCCGCTGCACCTAACGCACCTCTCCAACAACAACAACAACAACGACTACCTCCACGTCGCGAAGCAGACCTCCGCCGAGCAAGCCGTGTTCCTCTTGCGTTTGGCCAAACTGTTGGTGCTGCTGTTGATACTTCTGTGGCTCCTGCTGCTGATGCGGAGGAGGATGATTATGTGGGAGATTATGAGGATGATGTTGATCAAAATCAACACTACGTGCAGCCACCTGTACCACCACCAGCAGGTCGACCTCAGGTATATATTCGTAATGGTAGGCCTGCACCACCACCTCAGGTACGAGATGATGTCCATATTCCTAAACTGAAATTGAATATTCCACCATTTGAGGGTAGATATGTTCCTGATATATATCTTTGATGAGGACATCAATACAATTGTTACACCCACAGCCCCTGCTGCTATACATACTGGACCAATTACTAGAGCTCGTGCACGCCAACTAAATTACCAGGTACTTTCGTTTCTTGGTAATGATTCTAATGTTCATGAGAATATGATGCTGCCTAAATTGGATACATTTGTTTTGCTTACAAATGAAGGGCCTAGCTTGGAGAAGGATGAACATTGGAGCAAGAACAAGCATGGAGATGATGGCATGCGCAAGGGGAACAATAACGGAGTTACAAGTGATGATTTCAGGACTTTGAAGCCACCATAATGGGTGCATGAAGCCTTGGACGAAATATACAAGATGCCACTTCATAATTTCGTCCCGAGGCTATTTTAGGTGTTGCGTCACCTTATTATTGGGCCAGGCCCATGTAATTTCGAAATACATAAGTATAGGCTATTTTTAGAGTCCGTATGTGTGGGGAAACAAGAGATAGGGTTGATTTCGGACCCCTCCACCAAGGGCCACGAAATTCCCCCCTCTTCCTCCATATATACAGCCCTTAGGGCATCGTTTAGACTTTGGGTTTTGTTTAGATTAAAAGTTCGCCATAGCTGCAACTTCGCGTACTTCGTTTGTGTTCAACGACCAGACAAAGGCGTCACAGAACCCCACCTTGATCAATAAAGCTTTCATCTTATATTCGCAATATCCAGATTGCAATCTTAGTTTCTTGCTTGTTCTTCGTTTGCTCGCAGGAAACAGACCCTCGTGGTCAGGTTGATCGTGCTCCGGCGTGGTCAATAACCTCTCGGAGTTGGTTTAGCGATTGCTAAGGCGCGACGTCCTCGCACGTTCGTAGTCGGATCGTCAAAGTCGACTTCCACCAAAGCGATATCCATCATCTCATCGAAAGATCGGGACCCTCGCCTCTATCAATTATCATTTATTTTCTCTAACACCTTAAAGGGACCATCAGCACGTGGCATTAACTTTGATTTGCGCAAATCAGGAAATCTATCCTTACGCAAATGTAACCAAACAAGATCTCCAGGTGCAAACACAACATGTTTTCTACCCTTATCTCCAGCAAGTTTATATTTAGCATTCATACGCTCAATGTTTTCCTTAGTTAACTCATGCATTTTTAAAATCAATTCAGCACGTTGTTTAGCATCAAAATTAACCTTCTCCGAAGATGGAAGAGGCAACAAATCAATAGGTGCACGAGGTAGGAAACCATACACAACTTCAAAAGGGCACATCTTAGTAGTAGAATGCAATGAACGATTATAAGCAAATTCAATATGAGGCAAGCATTCCTCCCACATTTTCTTATTATTCTTCAAAACAGCCCTAAGCATAGTAGACAACGTTCTATTGACTACTTAAGTTTGTCCATCAGTTTGGGGGTGACAAGTAGTACTAAAAAGCAGTTTAGTCCCCAACTTAGCCCATAAACATCTCCAAAAGTGGCTAAGAAATTTAGTATCACGATCTGAAACAATAGTATTTGGCACACCATGCAAGCGAATAATTTCACGAAAGAACAAATCAGCAACATTAACAGCATCATCGCTTTTATGACATGGTATAAAGTGTGCCATTTTCGAGAATCTATCCACGACAACAAATATGCTATCCCTCCCCTTCTTTGTTCGAGGTAAACCTAAAACAAAGTCCATAGATATATCCTCCCAAGGAACACTAGGTACAGGCAAAGGCATATATAAACCATGAGGATTGAGTCGTGACTTAGCTTTTTGACATGTAGTGCAGCGAGCAATAAAACGCTCAACATCCCATCTCATCTTTGGCCAAAAGAAATGTGTAGCAAGTACGTCCTCCGTCTTCTTCACGCCAAAGTGTCCCATTAATCCTCCTCCATGCGCCTCCTGCAACAACAAAAGACGAACGGAGCTAGCTGGAATGCATAGCTTGTTAGCACGAAACACAAATCCATCGTTAACGACAAACTTCTTCCACATTCTTCCTTCTTTACAATTCTGCATTACATCTTTAAAATTAGCATCATGCACATATTGATCTTTGATGGTCTCCAAACCAAATATTTTGAAGTCAAGTTGTGAAAGCATAGTATAGCGACGAGACAATGCATCAACAATAACATTTTCTTTTCCCTTCTTGTGTTTAATGACATAAGGGAAAGTCTCAATGAATTCAACCCATTTAGCATGTCTACGATTCAGTTTAGCTTGACTTTTAATATGTTTCAAAGATTCATGATCAGAATGTATAACAAATTCTTTGGGCCATAAATAATGTTGCCATGTTTCTAAAGTCCGAACAAGAGCGTATAATTCTTTATCATAAGTAGAATAATTCAGACTAGGCCCACTCAATTTTTCAGAAAAGTATGCAACAGGTTTGCCATCTTGTAATAACACACCTCCTAATCCAATTCCACTAGCATCACATTCAAGCTCAAAAGTCTTATTAAAATCAGGAAGTTGGAGTAAAGGAGCATGTGTCAGCTTATCTTTCAATACCGTGAAGGCTTCTTCCTGTGCGGTACCCCAAAGAAAAGGCACATCTTTCTTTGTAAGCTCATTGAGAGGTGCAGCAATGGTGCTGAAATCTCTCACAAAACGCCTATAGAATCCAGCGAGGCCAAGAAAACTCCTCACTTGTGATGAGGACATCAATACAATTGTTACACCCACAGCCCCTGCTGCTATACATACTGGACCAATTACTAGAGCTCGTGCACGCCAACTAAATTACCAGGTACTTTCGTTTCTTGGTAATGATTCTAATGTTCATGAGAATATGATGCTGCCTAAATTGGATACATTTGTTTTGCTTACAAATGAAGGGCCTAGCTTGGAGAAGGATGAACATTGGAGCAAGAACAAGCATGGAGATGATGGCATGCGCAAGGGGAACAGTAACGGAGTTACAAGTGATGATTTCAGGACTTTGAAGCCACCATAATGGGTGCATGAAGCCTTGGACGAAATATACAAGATGCCACTTCATAAATTTCGTCCCGAGGCTATTTTAGGTGCTGCGTCACCTTATTATTGGGCCAGGCCCATGTAATTTCGAAATACATAAGTATAGGCTATTTTTAGAGTCCGTATGTGTGGGGAAACAAGAGATAGGGTTGATTTCGGACCCCTCCACCAAGGGCCACGAAATTCCCCCCTCTTCCTCCATATATACAGCTCTTAGGGCATCGTTTAGACTTTGGGTTTTGTTTAGATTAAAAGTTCGCCATAGCTGCAACTTCGCGTACTTCGTTTGTGTTCAACGACCAGACAAAGGCGTCACAGAACCCCACCTTGATCAATAAAGCTTTCATCTTATATTCGCAATATCCAGATTGCAATCTCAGTTTCTTGCTTGTTCTTCGTTTGCTCGCAGGAAACAGACCCTCGTGGTCAGGTTGATCGTGCTCCGGCGTGGTCAATAACCTCTCGGAGTTGGTTTAGCGATTGCTAAGGCGCGACGTCCTCGCACGTTCGTAGTCGGATCGTCAAAGTCGACTTCCACCAAAGCGAAATCCACTATCTCATCGAAAGACGGGACACCTTTGCCTCTATCAAGAAGCTTTCTCTCACCACAAGACCACATCCACATCCTTACTACATCCAATGGTTCAACAACAGCGGCAAGGTTAAGGTAACACGTACTGTTCGTGTGCATTTTAGTATCTCTACATATGCTGATTATGTTGATTGTGATGTGGTACCTATGCAAGCATGTTCCTTATTACTTGGTAGACCATGGCAATTTGATAAAAATTCTGTACACCATGGTAGAAACAATCACTATACTCTTGTTCATAAGGATAAAAATATTACTTTGCTTCCTATGACTCCTGATTCCATTTTGAAAGATGATATTAATAGAGCTAATAAAGCACAACAGGAGAAGAATAAGAGTGAAAATCAGATTGTGGCAAAAGAATTTGAGCAACAAATGAAGCCTAATAATAAACCATCTAGTGTTGCTTCTGAAATTAAATTGAAAAGTGCATGTTTATTGGCCACCAAATCTGATATTGATGAGCTAGATTTCAGCAAATCTGTTTGCTATGCTTTTGTGTGCAAAGAGGCATTATTTTCATGGGACAATTGCATTTTTGCCCCTAGTTGGTTCCTACCCACGGGTTTTGCCCTTACTTTTCGAGCTTGCTCAGTTTTGCCCTTACTTTTTCCGTCGAGGTCCCTCGAATGCCCTTTGACCGTTTGACCAAAACTTTGAAAATTCATAAGTAATTCATATGAACTCAGAAAAATACAAATAAGATATCAAAATGTTCAGATAAACATTACCTTTATGTGCATATCATTTGCATTCAGGACAAAAGCACCATTTAAACTACCTGAGGTAATTAAGGTTATTAATATTATTAAAAATAAAAAGGTATAAACAATATTTTTTTCATGAATAAAAATTACAAGCAAATGTAGGTGATGTTTCCTGAACATCCTGATATCTTATTTCCATTTTTCTGAGTTCGTATCAATTTGTTATGAAGTTTCCAAATAATTGTCAAAGTCGTTAGAACA